>NC_084559.2:40700645-40840645 GCF_033978685.3 Nerophis lumbriciformis
CTTGGTATCATTACAGTCGATATTTGTATAGATTCACCCCAACCATTTGTTCACATTTAGAAGCGCGAGCTCGCTGTCAGCGTTTAGCTATTGTATCCGCCTACAGTGTGTCGTGAAGCATGTTTAACTATTCCTCGTCCTGCATGTATGACACTAGTAAGAAACGTACTTTATTTGTCTCCATGGAGGCGAGGTTTAGTGATTTAGAAGTAGCTAAATCACTGTCAAGGGACGTTAGCCGCTAGCTCGCTATGTTTTAAAGCAACCCTTGCAGTGCGACTCTTCAGTTATAGCTAAGAAACGTACTTTATTTATCTCCATGGAGGCGGGGTTTAGTGATTTAGAAGTAACTAAATCACTGTCAAGGGACGTTAGCCGCTAGCTCGCTATGTTTTAAAGCACCCCTTGCAGTGCGACGCTTCAGTTATAGCTTTATCTTTATCGTTTATTTTGAAGCCAAAATACGTCCATTCTCTATCTTCTGTCTCTATATTTTCGCTTGCAAGTGCTCAGTGTGTGTTGACTCACGACATGCGCCTCGGTTCATATTGCCAGCAATGTCACCACTACGTAGGGTGACCATTTCCATGACACCAAAAAGGAGGACATTATGCGGCATATCAATAAATTACTATGGTGTACATAGGACTCTGGTATACTCTTATTTATAGTACAATTTTGAGTGGTTTAAAGATGATGTTTGTGTGGCTGAATAGGAAAAAATATTAGAGTCAAGTGTTTGTTAACAGTATTTGTATTTATTCAATACATTGTGGTGTTCAAAAAGTGACCACTGAGATGAATCTTTTCAAGTGCAGAGTGCCACAAAGCATAACATGTGTGGACTTAAATGTAGTTAACATATATAATTTAAAAAAAAAATGCCACAAAAATGTTTCCACATCAACATCAAGGCTGCTTGCTGCATATCTGGTTGCGTTATGCAGAATATGGGCCAAACAGTTTGCAGGGAGCACATCTTTTTGGCTCAGTTTCAGCTTCTGATACACTGTTATGTTTGCCACAATTGACACTGGCATTGTCTGCTGCATATGCAGACATGTTTTTCACCTCTAAGCCAGACATCTCAAGTTTTGCCAGCTGCTGGTTTGTTATGGCTTCTGACGTTTCGTTGCTGTCACTATAAAAATCCAACAGGACATGTTGGATGCCTTCATCAAAGTGAAAATACCTTACCACAATGGGAAAACACTTGTTTGTTCCTTTATTTGAGGCGTCGGTTGCTACGGAAAAGGGTAGGTTGTTTTCTTTTATGTAGTCGGTATGTTCCTGTACCGAATAGTGAGCGATGACGTTCTCGCACAATGCCTTGGCTTTTGTTCGGCCACAGGCCATCCCTTTAGCTGTGGGATAGTCACTGAAAATCTCCCGGTCCACTTTCATGCCGCAGTCTAAACTTCTGTAGGACTGGTGATGCTTTACAGCAGTGGTTCTCAACCTTTTTTCAGTGATGTACCCCCTGTGAACATTTTTTTAATTCAAGTGCCCCCTAATCAGAGCAAAGCATTTTTGGTTGAAAAAAAGAGATAAAGAAGTAAAATACAGCACTATGTCATCAGTTTCTGATTTATTAAATTGTATAACAGTGCAAAATATTGCTCATTTGTAGTGGTCTTTCTTAAACTATTTGGAAAAAAATATGTAAAATAACTAAAAACTTGTTGAAAAATAAACAAGTGATTCAATTATAAATAAAGATTTCTACACATAGAAGTAATCATCAACTTAAAGTGCCCTCTTTGGGGATTGTAATAGAGATCCACCTGGATTCAGGAACTTAATTCTAAACATTTCTTCACAAAAAAAGAAATCTTTAACATCAATATTTATGGAACATGTCTACAAAAAATTTAGCTGTCAACACTGAATATTGCATTGTTGCATTTCTTTTCACAGTTCTTTTTGACAGACATTTTAGTGAGGGTCAAACCATCATGGCATGGGGGAAACTCTGGGTTTATGGTAATGAATGGAATAGTCTACTTAATTTGATGTTCAGTTTATGAACTTACATTACATTACATACCCCCAGGGTACCATTTGAGAACCACTGCTTTACAGCATGGTACACCTTGCACAGCTCCGCAGCGGTTATCTTGTCATCCAAGGGCGACGAAACGTCATGAAAAAAATGTCCTCATTGAAGAGGTACCTGCCGCATGTTTATTACTTTTATGTTTATCCGTACCCGCATGCCGTTCAATTGCAGCTTTCCCCTGACTACTTACGTCGACATCACATCGACAAAGTGTGCAGAAGCCATGGAATGAGTCTCGACTGCTTTTCGTTATAAATTCGTGCTCTTTTATCCATTCAGAATTAAACGAGGTCTTGCGTTTTGGCATGATGCTAACTTTCTGTCAATGTTATGCCGCAGCATAACCCTTGTTTACTTTTTTAGCCAATGATAAGCAGATTTGTATCCGACACCGCTCTTAGCCAATCATTTGATATGTTACTGCGTTGGGGGCATTTTTTACGGTCTTTGATTGGCTATCGCGCTGCAGCCCAGCAAAGATGAAAAAAACTCCGCTCTTCAAGCCTAGTGCTTCAAAAAGGAGGACAAATACGTGTCCGGCTTGAAGCTGCGCCGGACGCCGGACAGGGCATTAAAAATCCGGACTGTCCGGCCTAAATCCGGACACCTGGTCACCCTACCACTACGCAGCATCATGTATTTTTCAAAGGCAGTATTGTACCTTTTTTCATTCATTAGTATACCTCGGTACTGTTTTATACCGTACAACTGTAATACATAACCATTAAGTTGAATGGTAACGAGGATACAAATAAATAAATAAATATTGTCAGGTTAACATTTTTGGTCTCCTCGAGGAGGCAAGTCTTCAGCTAAGTGGCATGTAGGTGCTGCTTCTAGCAACTCAAAGAGTGCTTTGTATGGATAAATAAATATCAGGTTGTCAATCGTATTTCTATTGGGGGGCGGGCTGAAAAAAATTAGATGACAGAAATAAATTAGAAGCTCCGGCTTACACAAAGTAGTTGTTGTGGCTGAATGACTGAGCTAATCCCGCTTTCACACCCATTTGCTGACCCCAGTGAATCTATTCTATTCTATGTTGTGGCCCACAAAGGATCAGGCTCACAGGACTTGTGGGTCAGACTGCCGCGTTAAGGCATGTGGAGGATGTTATGCGTGGAAAATACTCAACGGCTGAGGATGTTATAGTCGGATTCCTTAGATGTTATTATAGCAGTGTTTCCCACACATTAATTTATTTGTGGCGGCCCGCCACGAAAGAATTACGTCCGCCACAAATGGATTTTTCGGCTTTTAACTCGCTCGACCGCTCATAAAAGCAATGGGACTCTGTCTGTGAATGTACCTTGTAGTTACAACTCCGGTGCAGTAGGTGGCGGTAGCCTACTATGCATTGTAACTCTGCCAATAGCACTTAATTCACCTGGTGGGCCAGAAGAAGAAGAAGAAGAAGAAGACGACGACGACGGAGTAAAAGAACGGACCGACCGGATCTAAATACGAGGGTAATATAGGTTATAGGTAGATAGGTTAAAGCTGCATCGCTCGCGGCTCGTCATATATTTAACGTTAATCCGCGATTTCACCGAGTGTTTCACTGACGGTGAGCAGCCTGACGCTGCTTCATTAACACCGCCGCTGTTTGACTCGGGGTCTGGGGCAGACGCACGTAATAACAGTCACCTGTTTTCATACCGACGAGCTAACGTGTCCAGGTTATAACCCTGTTGTCAATAAACACACGTGGAGACGGTGCTTCAGATACTACATTAATACTCAAGCTAAAATGTCCACTGTCCACTGCAGCATGTGAATGCAATGAAAAGAATAAAATCTGAGCCAACCAGCTGTTAAAATGTTGTCCAGGTTAATGTTTTGGCCATTAAAGGCCCTTCATTTCAAGATTTCAACTGTGATCGGGCTTTAAACAGGTGGCTGACCTGTTCAGATGGGTGTAACTGCTACTGGTCAAATAATGTGAAATAGCATTTAATTTTACATGTATGCAATGCCATATAAATGTAATTATAGATAATAATAATAATAAATACTGTGTAGTGTTGTAAATAGTCAACGGGAAGGATTTTAGTAAGATATAAGCCATGAGCACTACACAGCCAGAAAAAAACCCAGGCAGGACAAGTAAAAATATTGGGGCAAGTAGATTTGAGAAGTCGGGCAAGTAGAAAAAAACCTTAACGTTGAACCCTGCATGTGTTGAGCTGCTGCCGCTTAAGGTTAGACGGCACTGTACATAGAGCGGTTCTGCTCGTTAGTAATAAATTCTAATGTTGGATGTTCACTCCTTCACACAGATGAGTATAGAAAAATATTTTCAACGGCCGAAAAGGGCTGGACTTGGAGAGGAGGTAGGCCTACAGTCCGGACCACAGGAGGTATTATCAAAACGGTGTAGACACTTAGAAATCTCATAAGGAAAGTGAACAGACGTCCATCAGTGTGAAAATGAATTTGCTTCCGATACTTCCAGGCTTCAACTAGTGCCGCAGCTGTGGCAGCTGGCGCAGCTGAGGCAGTTAGAGAGGGTGAGGAGGAAGGGATAGTAAGTACGCAGGGAGATGTTGTAGGAGAGGAGGAAGACAGGCAGCATGTAGAGCCAGCTAGGGCGGAGGGAACAGGTGAGACTCAGCAAACACTGAAAAATAAAGCAGGGTCAGATCAGAAATGCACTTTTCTCATGAAAAGGGTCCTAATTTAAATTCTTATGTGCCTTATAGAGAGGACCACGACAAAACATAGAGCGACTAGCTCCAGTGCGACCTGTTCAGCAGCAGCAGGAGGAGGAGGAGGAGGTTGACTGACTGTGGCAGGACACCTCTGCCTCTGTTTCACTTTATGTTGCTGGTAAATAATATGGTTGTAGTAGTAAGCTAAAGTTAAATTATTTAGTATGCACTAATTAAAGGGGCAGAGCTTTAAGAGACATTTTAGCTTTTATATTTTATAAGATATATTTTTTGTAAGAACCACAATTAATAAATATATTTCAGTGAATAACTAATTGTTCAAATCTGTATATAAATATGTACATAAAGTGTTGTAATTATATTCCAACTCCGCGTTCTTCTTGGTCATCGCCGCTGCCGCCGCCACCCCCCGCCCCCCGACCACACCACCACAAATAGATGCCTGCCCTGTGGAAAACACTGTATACCTAGTTCAAGATCAGTCCAATCTACGGCATTGTCTATGTTTTGAAGAGAGAAATAAACACTATACGGTATGCTTGTATACTGACTGACTGCACAATATAGGGGTCAGTAACATCACGTGGATGTATGGTAAAGCTTCCAAAGTTGATAAACTTAAGTCTTTAATTCAAGTGAACAAAACACATGTCTCATTTGTGACTTTTTCTACCTCAAAAAAAGGCTAAACCTGTCATGACCCTCCGTGACATTGTTGGACTGGTGTTTATAGGAGGGTTGTATATGATGTCACGTCTGTTTTTCTTCTTGGCGGCTTAATTCACACGATGGTCAAGCAGCTTGAGCGTAGCATTAAAACAAGTGAGTGTGAGTGTATAGTTTGAACAGAAAATGTCGTATTGCTGTTCTGTTCTTGGGTGTTACAGTCATTCAAATAGACCAGACCTGTGCAAATTAAGGCCCGGCCGGGGGTCACATGCGGCCCGTTAAGCTTTTCAATCTGGCCTGCCGGACATTCCCAAATTATTTTTTTAGATCTTTAAGATGGAAACTGTAGCTGCCATTAAGATGTGCAGTGATGGTTTCAAATGACCGCAAGTCTTGAACTATACAAAGTCTTTCAACGGTTGGAATCTGCACTTTTACATGATGTACTAGTTACTATGGTAATCTAATTAGTTACTATGGTAATCTACGTCACAGCAGCTCAGACGAGGCACCAAGCAGTGTGGGTGGGAAACGTTTCCAGAGTGGCCAGCCTGAAATGCGGGTGTCTTTTTGATTGATTGATTGAAACTTTTATTAGTAGATTGCACAGTACAGTACATATTCCGTACAATTGACCACTAAATGGTAACTCCCGAATAAGTTTTTCAACTTGTTTAAGTTGGGGTCCACTTAAATCGATTCATGGTACAGATATATAGTATCATCATAATACAGTCATCACACAAGTTAATCATCAGAGTATATACATTTAATTATTTACATTATTTACAATCCGGGGTGTGAGATGTGGGGGTGGGGGGAGGGGGGTTAGGTTTGGTTGATATCAGCACTTCAGTCATCAACAATTGCATCATCAGAGAAAAGGACATTGAAACAGCGTAGGTCTGACTTGGTAGGATATGTACAGCAAGTAGTGGACATAGAGACAGAGATCAGAAAGCATAAGAACAAGTATCTACATTTGATTATTTACATTTGATTATTTACAATCCGGGGAGGAGGGATGTGGAAGAGGTAAGGTGTTAGTTTAGGGTTGAAGTTGCCTGGAGGTGTTCTTTTAGTGCATTCCATATTGATGTGGCATAGAAGGAGAATGAGTTAAGACCTTTGTTAGATCGGAATCTGGGTTTAACGTGGTTAGTGGAGCTCCCCCTGGTGTTGTGGTTATGGCAGTCATTTACGTTATGGAAGTAGTTTGACATGTACTTCGGTATCAGGGAGGTGTAGCGGATGTTATAGACTAGGCTCAGTGCAAGTTGTTTTACTCTGTCCTCCACCCTGAGCCAGCCCACTTTGGATAAGTGGGTAGGAGTGAGGTGTGATCTGGGGTGGAGGTCTAGAAGTAATCTGACTAGCTTGTTCTGGGATGTTTGGAGTCTAGATTTGAGGGTTTTGGAGGTGCTAGGGTACCAGGAGGTGCATGCGTAATCGAAAAAGGGTGGAACGAGAGTTCCCGCTAGAATTTTCATGGTGCCTTTGTTGACCAGAGAGGAGATTCTGTATAGAAATCTCGTTTGTTGGTTGACCTTTTTGACTACCTTGGTTGCCATTTTATCACAGGAAAGATTAGCCTCTAGAATGGAACCTCAGTCGGTGACCTCATCTTTCCTGGTGATAACAATGTCACCCACTTTTATAGTGAAGTCACTGACTTTCTTAAGGTTGATGTGGGACCCAAAAGGGATGGATTCCGTTTTACCCAAATGTATGGATAGCTTGTTGTCAGGGAGCCAAGTGCAAATTCTACAGAGTTCAGCACTGAGGATTTTCTCCACCTGTGACTTGTCCTTGCCGGATACCAGCAGGAACGAGTCATCCGCAAACAGGAACAATTCACAGTCGCATGCTGATGACATGTCGTTTATGTATATTAGGAACAGTAAAGGCCCTAATATACTGCCTTGGGGGACTCCACAGCTTACTGAGAGGGGGGACACGGTGCTGTTCACCTCTACCACCTGTTTCCTCCCCTCCAAGTAAGATTGCATCCAGCTCGATGAGGTTTTATCAAATCCGATTGCTCTGGGCTTATCCAACAGTATAGCGTGGTTAACGTGTCAGGGACAGACACGGAAGGAGATTTTTACAACAAAGTTCTAAAGCTTAATGATATTTCACATTGTATATTTATTTCGCTGTGTTTGTTGCATTTTTGTTGCGATTCGCTTGATTGTAAAATATGTCGATCAAGAGAGGGTGGGACGTTCATATGTTGTCAATATTCAGTGTTTTATTGTTCATAGTTAATATATATATATATATATATATATATATATATATATATATATATATATATATATATATATATATATATATATATATATATATATATATATATCTTAATAAGGTTATCCAAAAAATAGTGCTCGATACCGTAGTAGAGCGCAATATATGTATGTGTGGGAAAAAAAATCACAAGACTACTTCATCTCTACAGGCCTGTTTCATGAGGGGGTTCCCTCAATCATCAGGAGATTTTAATGGGAGCATTCACATACCATGGTTTATATAGGGCACAGAGTGGGTGGGTACAGGCTGGTGTAGGGGTGTGGTGATTGGCTCATGTGTTACCTAGGAGGTGTTTCCGTCTGTGGCGGCATGCTGATACAATTTCGCTGCGCTTGTTGAGGGATGACAGGTCTGGACGGTATATGATAAACAGTTTCTGGACTATGCTTGAAAGAGAAACTGTTTATCATATACCGTCCAGACCTGTCATCCCTCAACAAGCGCAGCGAAATTGTATCAGCATGCCGCCACAGACGGAAACACCTCCTAGGTAACACATGAGCCAATCACCACACCCCTACACCAGCCTGTACCCACCCACTCTGTGCCCTATATAAACCATGGTATGTGAATGCTCCCATTAAAATCTCCTGATGATTGAGGGAACCCCCTCATGAAACAGGCCTGTAGAGATGAAGTAGTCTTGTGATTTTTTTTTCCCACACATACATATATATATATATATATATATATATATATATACACACATTATATATATATATATATATATATATATATATATATATATATATATATATATATATATATATATATATATATATATATATATATATATATATCTCCATCCATCCATTCATCTTCTTCCGCTTATCCGAGGTCGGGTCGCGGGGGCAGCAGCTTAAGCAGGGAAGCCCAGACTTCCCTCTCCCCAGCCACTTCGCCCAGCTCCTCCCGGGGGATCCCGAGGCGTTCCCAGGCCAGCCGGGAGAGATAGTCTTCCCAGCGTGTCCTGGGTCTTCCCCGTGGCCTCCTACCGGTCGGACGTGCCCGAAACACCTTCCTAGGGAGGCGTTTGGGTGGCATCCTGACCAGATGCCCGAACCACCTCATCTGGCTCCTCTCGATGTGGAGGAGCAGCGGCTTTACTTTGAGCTACCCCCGGATGACAGAGCTTCTCACCCTATCTCTAAGGGAGAGCCCCGCCACCCGGCGGGGGAAACTCATTTCGGCCGCTTGTACACGTGATCCTGTCCTTTCGGTCATAACCTAAAGCTCATGACCATAGGTGAGGATGGGAACGTAGATTGACCGGTAAATCGAGAGCTTTGCCTTCCGGCTCAGCTCTTTCTTTGCCACAACGGATCGATACAGCGTCCGCATTACTGAAGACGCCGCACCGATCCGCCTGTCAATCTCACGATCCACTCTTCCCCCACTCGGGAACAAGACTCCGAGGTACTTGAACTCCTCCACTTGGGGCAAGATCTCCTCCCCAACCCGGAGATGGCACTCCACCCTTTTCCGGGAGAGAACCATGGACTCGGACTTGGAGGTGCTGATTCCCATCCCAGTCGCTTCACACTCGGCTGCGAACCGATCCAGCGAGAGCTGAAGATCTTGGCCAGAGGAAGCCATCAGGACCACATCATCTGCAAATAGCAGAGACCTAATCCTGCAGCCACCAAACCAGATACCCTCAACGCCCTGACTGCGCCTAGAAATTCCGTCCATAAAGGTTATGAACAGAATCGGTGATAAAGGGCAGCCTTGGCGGAGTCCAACCCTCACTGGAAACAGGTCCGACTTACTGCCGGCAATGCGGACCAAGCTCTGACACTGATTATACAGGGAGCGAACCGCCACAATAAGACAGTCCGTTACCCCATACTCTCTGAGCACTCCCCACAGGACTTCCCGGGGTAAACGGTCGAATGCCTTCTCCAAGTCCACAAAGCACATGTAGACTGGTTTGGCAAACTCCCATGCACCCTCAAGGACCCTGCCGAGAGTATAGAGCTGGTCAACAATTCCACGACCAGGACGAAAACCACACTGTTCCTCCTGAATCCGAGGTTCGACTATCCGGTGTAGCCTCCTCTCCAGTAAACCGGAATAGACCTTACCGGGAAGGCTGAGGAGTGTGATCTCACGATAGTTGGAACTCACCCTCCGGTTCCCCTTCTTAAAGAGAGGAACAACCACCCCGGTCTGCCAATCCAGAGGTACCGCCCCCGATGTCCACGCGATGTTGCAGAGTCTTGTCAACCAAGACAGCCCCACAACATCCAGAGCCTTAAGGAACTCCGGGCGGCTCTCATCCACCCCCGGGGCCTTGCCACCGAGGAGCTTTTTAACTACCTCGGCAACCTCAGCCCCAGAAATAGGAGACACCCTTATGTTTGAACATGGTGTTTGTTATCGACAATCTGTGACGAGCACAAAAGTCCAATAACAAAACACCACTCGGGTTCAGATCCGGGCGGCCATTATTCCCAATCACACCTCTCCAGGTTTCACTGTCGTTGCCAACATGAGCGTTGAAGTACCCCAGTAGAACAAAGGAATCACCAGAGGTGTGGACTCGAGTCACATGACTTGGACTCGAGTCAGACTCGAGTCATGAATTTGATGACTTTAGACTCGACTTGACAAAATGTAAAAAGACTTGCAACTCGACTTAGACTTTAACATCAATGACTTGTGACTTCACTTGGACTTGAGCCTTTTGAATTGACATGACTTGACATGACTTGCTACTTTCCCCAAAACCCAAAGATGAAAAAGTTATTCGGGAGCGCTCCGTATTTTTCATTGTGTACTTGTCTATCAGCGTTGCGTGTGTCAGCTGGTGAGCTGTCAGTACAACAGCCAATCAAATTAGATCTACTTTGTTTTCATCACACAGCATTCATCCAATCAAATTGCAGGACAACCAACGAAGAAGACATGTCCAAACCACACGCCAGTGAACAAAAAATGATACCTAAAATAATTTCGTTTGGGTATAAAAATTACGAGGTGGTCAACACAAAACGGTTTGCAGTATGCAACACATGCGGTTCGAAAATTACTGATGGAGAGGCAACAACTTCCAACTTCGTCCGGCATTTGAAGTTGCACAAAGAACGGTAAGTTTTGAATGTAAGATAACGTTTATTGGCTAAGTAACGTGACTTTTATTTGCTGTGTAGTTAAATCAGTGAGGCTGTAAACTCACTGCTAACATTATAACGTTATTGCAAACACGGGAATCTGTTGCAGTTCACTACCTTATTCATACTTTTTGTTCAGTGATTTTTTAAGCAGGGTTACGTTAGTCAATATATCACACGTAACGTTAGACGGCGGTCAGAAGCACCGCGTATTTTAGCCACCTAAAAAAAGACAAAAATAGTAAAATAAAGGTCAGTTAAAATGTATACTATATTATGAATATGTGTACCGTTTTAGCTAGCTTTCTGACATACTTTTGGTTGTTTACCTCAGTGGTCCCCAACCACCGGGCCGCGGCCCGGTACTGGTCCGTGGATCGATTGGTATCGGGCCGCACAAGAAATATATATTTTTTTTAATTTTTTTTTAATTAAATCAACATAAAAAACACAAGATACACTTACAAGTAGTGCACCAACCCAAAAAAACTCTCTCCCCCTTTTGTTCTGGGCATTGAACATGAAGACTCTTCCTTCACTGTTCCGAGTGGCCATGAGAGTCTTGGCAGTGCCTGCCTCCAGTGCTCCAGTGGAGCGAGTTTTCAGCCATGGTGGCATCATACTACGCCCCCATCGTGCACAAATGACTGACAGACTCTTGGCTAATTTGGTCTTTTGCAAATGCAATGCAGCATAGGGCCCTGACATATAAAAAGTACAACTTTTTTGTTATGTTCACGTATATGTCATGTTTTTTCAATGTTAACACTTTTGTACAAATAAGTACATTTGCACTTTATTTTTCAATGTGTTTGTTCTGTAAAGGAATGAGTTAATGTTTAAAATGACTGGTTAATAGTGCTATTATAAAGTGCAATGTCAGCACAATTTTCTTTCCTGCAATTTAAAATGCACTTGTTTTAATAAATAAATACAGCGTTTGAAAAGAATACACAATCTGTGTTAATATATTAGTCTGTGGTTAAAAGGACTTGAAAGGACTCGAAACTCAAAATGCAGGACTTAGGACTTGACTTGAGACTTTCCAGTCTTGACTTTGGACTTGACTCGGGGCTTGCCTGTCTTGACTCGGGACTTGACTCGGACTTGAGGGCAAAGACTTGAGACTTACTTGTGACTTGCAAAACAATGACTTGGTCCCACCTCTGGGAATCACCCGGGGGAGCACTCTCCAGTACTCCCTCGAGTGAATCCAAAAAGGGTGGGTACTCTGAGCTGCCGCTTGGCGCGTAAGTACAAACAACAGTCAGGACCCGTCCCCCCCACCCGAAGGCGGAGGGAAGCTACCCTCTCGTCCACCGGGTTGAACTCCAACGTGCAGGCTTTCAGCCGGGGGGCAACAAGAATTGCCACCCCAGCCCATCGCCTCTCACTGCCGGCAACGCCAGAGTGGAAGAGAGTCCAGCTCCTCTCAAGAGAACTGGTTCCAGAGCCCTTGCTGTTCGTCGAAGTGAGTCCGACTATATCTAGCCGGAACTTCTCCACCTCACGCACTAGCTCAGGCTCCTTCCCCCCCAGCGAGGTGACGTTCCACGTCCCAAGAGCCAGGTTATGTAGCCGAGGATCGGACCGCCAAGTCCCCTGCCTTCGGCTGCCGCCCAGGTCACACTGCACCCGACCTCTATGGCCCCAGCTATGGGTGGTGAGCCCATTGGAGGGGAGACCCACGTTGTCTCTTCGGGCTATGCCCGGCCGGGCCCCATGGGGACAGGCCCGGCCACCAGGCGCTCGCCATCGTGCCCCAACTCCGGGCCTGGCTCCAGAAGGGGGCCCCGGTGACCCGCGTCCGGGCGAGGGAAATCTGGATCCTTTGTTTGTGTTCTTCATAGAGGTCTTCGAGCTGCTCTTTGTCTGATCCCTCACCTAGGACCAGTTTGCCTTGGGAGACCCTACCAGGGGGCATAGAAGCCCCCGGACAACATAGCTCCTAGGATCATTGGGACACGCAAACTCCTCTACCACGTTAAGGTGGCAGCTATATATATATATATATATAATATATATATATATATATATATATATATATATATATATATATATATATATATATATATATATATATATATATATGTATACATACATACATACATACATACATAGAGGGATAGAAAAGATTTCATAGAGTCCCGAAAGAAGTCGTTCATAAAGGTAATAAAGTCGGGGGGGGAGTGTGTCGAAGGAAATGGCTCTTAAAGATATCACTTTCATCATCTTGTGGAATACAATCGGACCATGCTCATGTCTGCAGTGATCACTTTGTAAAATGTTTAAACATTTGATTTGTTTGAGAAATGTTCTGTGATGCATTTCAGTTTATTCTCTACTATATTCCTAGTGTTTGAGAGCAGAACTAAACATAAACTTAAGTACCAATGATTGTCACACACACAATAGGTGTGGTGAGATTATCCTCTGCATTTGACCCATCACCACACAAGAAAGGACAAGAGATTGCAGTAGTTTGTATTCTTTTGTGATTGCAATGCCTAAATATGGTTGTGCAATTAGACTAACGTCATGTTAAGTCCTAGTATTAAATATTGTAATTGTATGTCCAATTTACCGTATTTTCGTTGTCGATTTTTTAATAACAGAAACTTAAAGCTGAGTTGTTGTTGTGCAGGAAAGCAAAGTGTTTTATTCAAGGCGGATGAAAACATTATAGAGTCTTTGGTGATATTTGTTAGCATCAAGAAAATATACTTAATTGTATTTAAAAACTAGATGAATAAATCTCTAGGCTCAACAGCATTTACTGAATCTTGATATCGTTAGAAAACATTGAAAACATCATGGGACACCCATAACTAAATAATTATGAACTTCACATCGTAAAAACAACTGCAGACATGAATTGTAGATTAGTGTAATATTAGTAGCAAAAATCAACTGCAAAAAATCATATCCTTTTTCTCATTAGCGCCACGATCACAACAGCACGGTACTCGTTATGTCAATCAAATACAATACTTAGCGATACACGAATAAATCCAACATGGATTAATGCTTAATTTGTGGACCCCTCAGATGTAAAGACATGATGGGCCTCCAATCTTTTATCCTCTAAATACCGTGAGTGTCGAATGAAGTGAGTTGGCAATAACCTCTTGGTGATGATAAATGGTTTAAATCTTTTTAAAACATATTTATCTTAGGAGTGTGAAAATTCACTCCATCCCATTTTAACTTCTATATTTGCTTCTAAACATTTCAGAATAAGCCTAAATCTGCACTGATGCAGGTAAATAAACAGCATCTAACAGGGCTTAGACAATCGCCTGAAACCTGGATGTGCCTCTTGTTCCCATGATTGCAACCCATCTGTTATTTTAATGTTTTGGTCTTATTTCCATCCCAGTGCTATTTTTTAGTTTCCATTTCCTGTGTGCTTCCATTGTCTGCCACTGAGCACTGGCACCCACACCTGTATCTGATTAGCAACCAGGTGGACACACCTGTTCCTGGTTGCCGATCAGAATGTCCTTTGTTCAGAGCTCGATCATTGCATTGCATTCTGTTTAGCATTTATTTTTTATTATATGTATTTATTAATTTTATTTGGACACAGTTCTGATATGTAGTAATTCAAGCATACACACCCCAGGTATGGTAGTACAATTTTGTACTCACATTTTTTATCTCCTAATTCTTATATTTAGGCATCCAATTTTATTCTTACTTGTTATTTGTGAATGTTTCATGTATTGTTCAAATGCTCTTGCTACAAAGTTTTTTGGGTGAGGGAAAATTTTAAATAGAGATGTACCTGTTAAAAATAAAACATTGAAATATGCCACTGCCTTATGGAATGTTTACAATGAAAACACAACAATAAATTAAAGCTGCAAGCAGCGTTGGACGGGCCCGCGTATTTGGCAGGTGCTAGTCCTAAGTGTCCCAATACTTTTGTCTACTTGTAGTCTGAAGTGTCCCAAGACTTTTGTCTAGTGTACCTACCTTGTCTGCATTGTGTGGGCACGTTGGTGCTTCCTGCTTTTAAGCAGCCATCTTAAAAAAACAGCATTGCAGCAGCATCAGCGCAGCGGGTCTTTGAAGGGTCATAAAATCAAAACCGGAGCAGTTATAAAAAAAACTGTTCTGTTAATGTATGCACAAGGGTTTAATCTCTCTCCTGTGTTAGTTTGAAGCCGAAACGACAAACGCGCTCAGAGGAGTTCGTTTTTGAAGGAAGGTGACCGGTTTTTACAAAATAATTGTTTTGAAGGGGGAATAGCAAACTTGCTGTTGATTTTTGCTGGGGGTTCTCAATTTATGAAATGTAGGTCTAAGTGAGACCTACGGAGAGGTTTTTGTTTCATGTCTCTCCGACCTTCCCAGTGGGAGTTACAGGCAGTTTTGTAATTTTTATCTTCCGAGGAGCAGTTTTTTGTGCGTTTAATAAAAAAATTGCTGTAGAGCACAATTTTTAAATTTGGGGTTAGGTTTTTTCATTAGAGCACAGTTTTAGCCAGTCCTGATGTGTGTGTTCAGTTTGGTGAGTTTTGAAGCATGTTAAGGGGGTCAAATTACAGCTCAAAGAGGCAAAAGTGACTGGTTTTAGTACTTTTTTGTCTTGAAGGGGGAATTGCCAACTTCCTGTTGATTTTAGCCCGAAAATGTACCATTATGAAAGTTAGGTCTGAGTCAGACCTACATAGAGGATTTTGTTTCATGTTTTTCCGACCTTCCTAGTGGGAGTTACAGGCAGTCTAGTTTTTTTTTTTCCTAGGGGGCGCTAGAGCGCAATTTTGATTTTTGCAGTTTGGTTATTTTATTAAAAGACAATTAATATTTCAGAATAATTTCCACCCATAGAGTAATATACATTTCAATTATTATGGTCCACATCTTATCTTATAAATTATACTATGATTGTTTCCTTAATTAAAAACAAGTTTTAAAGAAAAAAAAAGAAAGAAAAAGTATTTTACAGGAACAGCTCCTCAAAATCAGGCTCCCTTCAAAGAGCCATGAATCGCATCTTCTATTATTTTGCTTGCTGTACCTGCATTGCTTTGCTTTACTTTTGCTACCTCCACAAGTGCACTCCCTCGCTGCACTCCTTTCCTTTTGTTCAGGAAATATACTTTTTACCTGCATTCCGCCTGCCGTCTCTGCATGTTGGGGTCATGCTAAAAAGGAACTCAGTAAGTTCTTGACCAAACCACAAACGCGGTAGAGATTGGGATAGTTTAGTGAGGTCTTGATTAAATAATGGAATAAAAAAATCAATAATTATATATGATTAAATGACACATTTAATACCACATTTCATTCCAATTAGAATTAATGACACATTTAATTCTTAACAGATTTAATTGTGTCCCATTTGACCCTCCATAATCTTTATGTCCATTTTGTTGCTTCTGGTGTGTTCAACAGACAAAATGCGGAGAATATCCATTTGTCCTTCTATGGAAGAAATGTGGACACCTGTGTTGTAGATAGCATTCAGTGAGCAGGATATCATTCCAGGTCTGTTGTTAAAGGTAAAATGCTGCGTTCACTGACAAATGTTCAACCCTGACTTTTTTGTAACGATAATAACATCTACCGATAGTTTATGTCGGCGTTCTGTCAACATTTAGTGGCTACTTCCTGTCAACAACCATGTCACTGATTGTGTTTGAGTAACAGCAGGGATTGTGCGCCATCTGGTGGTATGGAGAGGAAGCTCAGTAAGACCGTGGTGACTGTTAGACATACAGTATGGATACTGACTCAAACCATATGGTTATATTATCAAAAACAACTATCATTGCTTTATTTTTTGTGCTATGGTTCAATTTTTTACTCAGATAAATCACACTCTTGTATTTCGATTAATCATGAGTAATCGCAGTAAATTCCTTTCAAAAGACCCTAAACATTTGATATAAATGCAGTTTTTATTCTGCAACATTACCATGCTTTTGCCAGGTGTTTTTTTAGAACAGACGAGAAAATCCTTCGTAGAAGACATTTGTACAGATTGCGACTACTGTTGTTTATCACCATTTTGCTGCCTTCATTGCAGAGATTCAGGAATCTTGAGAATATTCCACCTTATTCTGAAATATATTTTCTGACTTGTAATTGTCATCCAGCCCCCAAACTCCTCAAAATCTCCCTAAACTTGTCTCAAATGTTTTCGATACATTTGTGCTGCAATTTTTTAAACCTAACTATTACAATATGTATGTTAACTATTATAGTTGTTATGTTATTGACATATTATTATCCATAACTTCCAGCGCCCCCACCTTGTCAAAATCTCCCCAAACTTGTCCAAAACGTTTGTGCTATGTTTATGTTTAAAAAATGTATATCTTACAGTTTGTGTGTTAACTATTATAATTTGTATATTATTAAAGTGTTATTATTCATAATTAACCTTCCCACCACCTTGTCCAAATCTCCCCAAACTTGTCCCAAACGTTTGTGCTGTACATTTTTTGGGGTGTAACTATTATAGTTTTTGTTATTAACATTTTATTTTTCATAAATAGCTCTGCCACTTTGTCAAAATCTCCCCAAACTTGTCCTAAATGTTTGTTACATTTGTGCTGCAACATTTTTTGTCGGTTATAGTTTTTATTTTATGAATGTGTTATTATTCACAAATTCACATGTATACATTTAGACAAGGGGTGGATTTAGTCATAGTAAGAAAATACATTTTAGAATAATTTTAAAAAAAAAACGTAAAGGCACAAACAAATATTTATATGGCACAAACTCACACAAACGAATGGTATGGTAAATTGTCATTCAGCCAATCTCTGCTCTCCTCCCAAAATAAATGTTATGTATCACAATCCAAAAATAAATGATTTACATCTTGTAGAGCATTACAGATAATAACAAACATAATGTCAACCATAATGTTAAATTTTCGTTTCAAAAGATCACATAACTTTTGTTATGTGACCATCAGAGGTGTGGACTCGAGTCACATGACTTGGACTCGAGTCAGACTCGAGTCATGAATTTGATGACTTTAGACTCGACTTGACAAAATGTAAAAAGACTTGCAACTCGACTTAGACTTTAACATCAATGACTTGTGACTTCACTTGGACTTGAGCCTTTTGAATTGACATGACTTGACATGACTTGCTACTTTCCCCAAAACCCAAAGATGAAAAAGTTATTCGGGAGCGCTCCGTATTTTTTAATTGTGTACTTGTCTATCAGCGTTGCGTGTGTCAGCTGGTGTGGTCTCAGTACAACAGCCAATCAAATTAGATCTACTTTGTTTTCATCACACAGCATTCATCCAATCAAATTGCAGGACAACCAACGAAGAAGACATGTCCAAACCACACGCCAGTGAACAAAAAATGATACCTAAAATAATTTTGTTTGGGTATAAAAATTACGAGGTGGTCAACACAAAACGGTTTGCAGTATGCAACACATGCGGTTCGAAAATTACTGATGGAGAGGCAACAACTTCCAACTTCGTCCGGCATTTGAAGTTGCACAAAGAAGGGTAAGTTTTGAATGTAAGATAACGTTTATTGGCTAAGTAACGTGACTTTTATTTGCTGTGTAGTTAAATCAGTGAGGCTGTAAACTCACTGCTAACGTTATAACGTTATTGCAAACATGCGAATCTGTTGCAGTTCACTACCTTATTCATACTTTTTGTTCAGTGAGTTTTTTTTAAGCAGGGTTACGTTAGTCAATATATCACACGTAATGTTAGACGGCGGTCAGCAGCACCGCGTATTTTAGCCACCTAAAAAAAGACAAAAATAGTAAAATAAAGGTCAGTTAAAATGTATACTATATTATGAATATGTGTACCGTTTTAGCTAGCTTTCTGACATACTGTTGGTTGTTTACCTCAGTGGTCCCCAACCACCGGGCCGCGGCCCAGTACTGGTCCGTGGATCGATTGGTATCGGGCCGCACAAGAAATAATTTTTTTTTTTTCCTCTTTTTTTAATTAAATCAACATAAAAAACACAAGATACACTTACAAGTAGTGCACCAACCCAAAACAACTCTCTCTCCCCTTTTGTTCTGGGCATTGAACATTAAGACTCTTCCTTCACTGTTCCGAGTGGCCACGAGAGTCTTGGCAGTGCCTGCCTCCAGTGCTCCAGTGGAGCGAGTTTTCATGGTGGCATCATACTACGCCCCCATCGTGCACAAATGACTGACAGACTCTTGGCTAATTTGGTCTTTTGCAATTGCAATGCAGCATAGGGCCCTGACATATAAAAAGTACAACTTTTTTGTTATGTTCACGTATATGTCATGTTTTTTCAATGTTAACACTTTTGTACAAATAAGTACATTTGCACTTTATTTTTCAATGTGTTTGTTCTGTAAAGGAATGAGTTAATGTTTAAAATGACTGGTTAATAGTGCTATTATAAAGTGCAATGTCAGCACAATTTTCTTTCCTGCAATTTAAAATGCACTTGTTTTAATAAATAAATACAGCGTTTGAAAAGCATACACAATCTGTGTTAATATATTAGTCTGTGGTTAAAAGGACTTGAAAGGACTCGAAACTCAAAATGCAGGACTTAGGACTTGACTTGAGACTTTCCAGTCTTGACTTTGGACTTGACTTGGGGCTTGCCTGTCTTGACTCGGGACTTGACTCGGACTTGAGGGCAAAGACTTGAGACTTACTTGTGACTTGCAAAACAATGACTTGGTCCCACCTCTGGTGACCATGCCATGGAACACAGTACGTTCCATTAGTAATTTTCAATTGTAATTCTTTAACCTTAGGGAATATCTGATATTCGTTCAAGTTTCTCTTTGGCGGTCCAACGGCAGATGTCTTCCGTCATGACGTCAGTGTAAACATGATAACACGTGACACAACCAGGATGTGTTTGATTTCTACGTCATCAGCCGGACAGGACTGAACCATTCTCCTGCAATTGAAGGGGAATATATGCGAGTTCGTTTTTAATTGTTGTTGTTGAATATTTGCGTAAAACAAAAAAGCCCAAAGTACTTGAGTCACACCTTATAAGAATGCATATATTTAAATCGTACGAATCCATTATATCCATCCATTATAAGGATTTATCAAATTTGATTCTGTTTTTCTTATTACATACCCCTCTATGAGTCATGCCAGTCTAAATCCTGTTGCATGGGCGTGATATTGGACTGTACTATACGTTGATAATGTGTGAACAGGCGGTCGAATATTTTCGCAATTGCAGTCAAATAAAGAAAAATGACGCGTCGCAGATTATTTGGTGTCATGCAGTCAATAGCAGGAGCAGACTGAACAAGGCTCTTAACGGTACGTCATCTTTTCTTTTCTTTTTACTAAATATGCTGCGTTCTATTTACCTCAGAATTTGGAAGCCGAGCTGGAAATGACGCCATAGCCAACAAAGAGTTATAAACTAAATTAATCACCTGGCGTGCTGAACCAACGTTTAAGATCCTGCTCCGATCACGAGAGAGAAACTACACACATATATGTAAAACAAAACATGAATATAAAATACAGCCAAATGAGTTTGCGTTCTACTTGTACTGGGAAGTGGGAATTTCTGATTTCCTGTTTGGAAGTTTCAACTGTAAAACCCCGAGGTCGGAACCTAACCAGGAAAGTCAAGGTTTCTCTATTGGTACCCGGAGCTAAAATGGTTATGCAAACGTTGATACGTTGTGGTGTAGCTGTGTCCCAATTCAGGGTCTGCATCCTTCGAAGGACCCAGCCTATGCGGTCGACAAAGTGTGGGTCCTAGCGAGAGTCCTCCAGCAGTGGCTTGAGCGATATGAATTGGGATAGTCTAGCCTTCGGGACACTTCCTAGTCATGTCAGTTGTCCCCGCCAGAGCCGGCCCAAGGCATAAGCCTACTAAGCGCTTGCTTAGGGCCCCGCGGCCACCAGGGGGCCCCCAAAAGCAATTAACAAAAAATTATTATTTTTTATTTTTTTCCATGTACAAATCTGACTGATGATTTCTAAATGATCAAAGATATATTATTGTACAAAAACACAATTTTAGGTCAACATTTTTGCACATTGCTGTTTCAGGTTTTTGTTACCAAAATAATAAAGTGAATCAGAATCAGCTTTATTGTCCAGTTATGTTTAACACACATGGAATTTAACTTCAGTAGACTGCGCTCTCTTTGTACAAAGTAAACATTAAATATGAACAATTAACTAAAAATATAAACTAGTAATTAAAGACTAATATGTACAAGACTGATGAGACAAGATGACACTTTTACTGTAAATACAAAGCTTTATCACTTGGACTGTTCAACCCCAGGCCACTCTTGTAGCTGAATGTTTTCTACATTTTAAGATTAGGAACCATATGTGGCACTCTGGACATCATTCGTTCATTCATTGGTATTATTTATGTTCTTAACTGGGCCACCCCCATATCTTTATAAATGACATGTCATTTGTAAAGACATGCCAGGCTGACAATAATGTAAACAACACTGCCAGAGCCGCAATGAGTTTATAGTAGGTGTGTGAATGATCAATCAATATTATTGGCAGAAATAGAGGGCCCCAAAATCAAATTTTGCTTAGGGCCCCATGGAGGCTTGGGCCGGCACTGGTCCCCGCCCTTACAGTTACGTCACGTATCTGCTGCTCAGTCGGACAAGGTTAAAAAATGGCTAACTTAAGACAAGAATGTCGAATCTTGTTCTCTTGGTCCTTTACCTTATTTTTACCTTTTTACCTTATTCATTTTAATAGCTACCGGCACCGTCTGATTTTCCTGCGGTTAGAGACGACCGATCATGGGAGATGGTTGTCATGGATATGTGTCACGTGTTGACAAGCATTCAAAAGCTGTTATTCCTAATTATTTGTTAATGATGGATTTATTTTCATGCTTGTTGAAGTGGAACATGTACCTCACAGTCTATCTATACAGCAACACCACACGATCTTACTTTATTTACATGGGATTCACAATTGATGTACCGGTAATTTTCTAATCTTGTCAATTTGGTTGCATTATAGCCAGTAATAGTAAATATTGGGATAGCATAATATTATTATTATCATATAATTATTTGCAATGAAGGCAGATGAAATTAATCACAACAACTACAATTTCAGTACATGAGTTTATTAATTTGTATCTGTTCAAAAAATAATTTGTTTTTAAATGATCATCCAAACTGGTATATAAGTGTTTTGTGTCATTTCTTTTTGGTCATTTGTTGTCCGAGTCCTCCTCCTTGATTATTCTGCACAGCAACAAAAACAGAAAAGTTAAATACAAGATCACAATATCATTAATAGAAGTAAACATTTTCAAATAACCCGCAAAAAAACAGTAATAATTAAAGCTGCAAGCAGCGTTGTTCGGGCCCGCGTATTTGGCAGGTGCTAGTCCTAAATGTCCCAATACTTTTGTCTACTTGTAGTCTGAAGTGTCCCAAGACTTTTGTCTAGTGTACCTACCTTGTCTGCATTGTGTGGGCACGTTGGTGCTTCCTGCTTTTAAGCAGCCATCTTAAAAAAACAGCATTGCAGCAGCATCAGCGCAGCGATTCTTTGAAGGCTCATAAAATCAAAACCGGAGCAGTTAATTAAAAAGCGCTTCTGTTGTTGTAATCACAAGGGTTCAATCTCTCTCCTGTGTTAGTTTGAAGGCGAAACGACAAACGCGCTCAGAGGAGTTCGTTTTTGAAGGAAGGTGACCGGTTTTTACAAAAAAATTGTTTTGAAGGGGGAATAGCAAAATTCCTGTTGATTTTTGCTGGGGGTTGTCAATTTATGAAATGTAGGTCTAAGTGAGACCTACAGAGAGGTTTTTGTTTCATCTCTTTCCGACCTTCCCAGTGGGAGTTACAGGCAGTTTTGTCAGATTTTTCATCCGAGGAGCAGTTTTTTGTGCGTTTTATTAAAAAATTGCTGTAGAGCACAATTTTTAGATTTGGGGTTAGGTTTTTTCATTAGATCACAGTTTTAGCCAGTCCTGATATGTGTGTTCAGTTTGGTGAGTTTTGAAGCATGTTAAGGGGGTCAAATTAGAGCTCAAAGAGGCAAAAGTGATTTTGAAGGAAGGTGACCGGTTTTTACAAAAAAATTGTTTTGAAGGGGGAATAGCAAAATTCCTGTTGATTTTTGCTGGGGGTTGTCAATTTATGAAATGTAGGTCTAAGTGAGACCTACAGAGAGGTTTTTGTTTCATCTCTTTCCGACCTTCCCAGTGGGAGTTACAGGCAGTTTTGTCAGATTTTTCATCCGAGGAGCAGTTTTTTGTGCGTTTTATTACAAAATTGCTGTAGAGCACAATTTTTAGATTTGGGGTTAGGTTTTTTCATTAGATCACAGTTTTAGCCAGTCCTGATATGTGTGTTCAGTTTGGTGAGTTTTGAAGCATGTTAAGGGGGTCAAATTAGAGCTCAAAGAGGCAAAAGTGATTTTGAAGGAAGGTGACCGGTTTTTACAAAAAAATTGTTTTGAAGGGGGAATAGCAAAATTCCTGTTGATTTTTGCTGGGGGTTGTCAGTTTATGAAATGTAGGTCTAAGTGAGACCTACAGAGAGGTTTTTGTTTCATCTCTTTCCGACCTTCCCAGTGGGAGTTACAGGCAGTTTTGTCAGATTTTTCATCCGAGGAGCAGTTTTTTGTGCGTTTTATTAAAAAATTGCTGTAGAGCACAATTTTTAGATTTGGGGTTAGGTTTTTTCATTAGATCACAGTTTTAGCCAGTCCTGATATGTGTGTTCAGTTTGGTGAGTTTTGAAACATGTTAAGGGGGTCAAATTAGAGCTCAAAGAGGCAAAGGTGACTGTTTTTAGTACTTTTTTGTCTTGAAGGGGGAATTGCCAACTTCCTGTTGATTTTAGCCCGAAGATGTACAATTGAAAAATGTAGGTCTAAGTCAGACCTACATAAAGGTTTTTGTTTCATGTCTCTCCGACCTTCCTAGTGGGAGTTACAGGCAGCGTAGTTTTTTCTTCTTCCTAGGGGGCGCTAGAGCGCAATTTTGAGTTTTGGGGTTTGTTTTTTTTATTAAAAGGCAATTTTCGCAGGTCCTGATGTGTGGGTCAAATATGGTGAGTTTTGAAGCATGTTAAGTGGGTCAAATTAGTGCTCGAAGAGGCGGCGGAAGAAGAAAGAAAGAAAGAAAGAATAATAAAACGTTACAATAACAATAGGTCCTTATGTCCCATTGCATAAGGACTCCCTGTGGGAGTCCTTTTGCAATGGGCCATTGCGGGCCCTAACTAATATCGGTATGTTGATGACACGTTTACAATATGTCATTAGTCCGGCCAGACATTAATATAACATAATTAGGGCCCGCAATGGCCCATTGCAAAAGGACTCCCACAGGGAGTCCTTATGCAATGGGACATAAGGACCTATTGTTATTCTAAGGTTTTATTATTATTCTTTCTTTCTTTCTTTATTATTATTCTTTCTTTCTTTATTTATTTTTCCGCCGCCTCTTCGAGCACTAATTTGACCCACTTAACATATTTCAAAACTCACCAAATTTGACCCACACATCTGCCCACTCACCTGCGAAAATTGCCTTTTTTATAGAAAACGAACCTCTAAATTTAAAATTGCGCTCTAGCGCCCCCTATAACAACACAAAAAGTACACTGCCTGTAACTCCCACTAGGAAGGTCGGAGAGACATGAAAAAAAAACTTCTATGTAGGTCTGACTTAGACCTACATTTTATAATTGTACATCTTCAGGCTAAAATCAACAGGAAGTTGGCAATTCCCCCTTCAAGACAAAAAAGTACTAAAAACAGTCACTTTTGCCTCTTTGAGCTGTAATTTGACCCCGTGGTAAATTTTAAATGTGCTTTATAAATAAAGTTGATTTGATTTGATTTGACTTAACATGCTTCAAAACTCACCAAACTGAACACACATATCAGGACTGGCTAAAACTGTGATCCAATGAAAAATCCTAACCCCAAATCTAAAAATTGTGCTCTACAGCAATTTTTTTATAAAACGCACAAACAACTGCTCCTCGGATGAAAAAACTGACACAACTGCCTGTAACTCCCACTGGGAAGGTCGGAGAGACATGAAACAATAACCTCTATGTAGGTCTCACTTAGACCTACATTTCATAAATTGACAACCCCCAGCAAAAATCAACAGGATGTTTGCTATTCCCCCTTCAAAATAATTTTTTTTAAAAATACGGTCACCTTCCTTCAAAAACGAACTCCTCTGAGCGCGTTTGTCGTTTCGCCTTCAAACTAACACAGGAGAGACATTGAACCCTTGTGAATACAACAACAGAAGCGCTTTTTAATTAACTGCTCCGGTTTTGATTTTATGACCCTTCAAAGACCCGCTGCGCTGATGCTGCTGCAATGCTGTTTTTTTAAGATGGCTGCTTAAAAGCAGGAAGCACCAACGTGCCCACACAATGCAGACAAGGTAGGTACACTAGACAAAAGTATTGGGACACTTAAGCCGAAAAATGGACAAAAGTATTGGGACACTTGGGACTACAACTTCACAAAAGTATTGGGACACTTACGACTACAAGTAGACAACAGTATTGGGACCCTTAGGACTAGCACCTGCCAAATACGCGGGCCCGTCCAACGCTGCTTGCAGCTTTAATTAAGTCAAGTTATTGCAGTCTAAAAAAGTAAATTAAAATATGTCAAGCTTTACTTGCAAACGTTGAAAAAAGCTCCAGGCACCAAGCTGTCTGCAATGGCCGGGGTAAAGAGAGGAGGAAAGAGCAAAGAGGACGCGCCACATTACGATAGTCGAGATCTCATATTCAAACAAAAATGTATATCACTACTGTCACCCCTGCTTGACGTGTCTGCTTTTAGCTGTTTTAAATTAATAAACAAAGATATACTTACAAATTAGCCGCTCTGCGCGGTCCGCATAGAGCCGCGCCATGTTGAAAATATTTTTCTGAGTTGTGAGCGTAAATTATCTCGGGATATGAAAGGACGCGAAGTGTACACGGATGCAACCTTTCTGCTAATGGCAGAAAAGGACACATTTGTCGGCTGCATTCGAAGGACACTTGGAAATGTTTTAAATTGGGACCGCCTTCGCGCACCGCGATGACGTCAGCACTCCACAAATGCGCACTCCGAAGGATGCAGCCACCGAATTGAGACACAAGCTGTGTCTCAACTCTCAACTCTGAAAATTATTTTCAACACGGAGACGCTATGCGGAGCCAAAAAAGCCACCTTAAAATGTAAGTATAGTTTTATTTATTCATTTAAAACAGCTAAAAGCAGACATGTCAAGTGATATACATTTGTGTCAAAATACAAGACCTCGACTGTAATGTTGAGCGACCTCCGTGCTCTGCCCCTCTCTTTACCCCGAAGGAGAGACATATATCCGGCCATTGCAGACAGCTTCGTGTTCGGAACTTTTTTCAACGTTTGAAAGTAAAGCCCGATATCTTGTAATTTACTTTTTTAAACCGCAATAAGTTAATTATGTTCTATTAATGGGTGGCCATAAAATTGAAGTACTATAAACATGTGCATCAATGAACCAATAGACTTAGACTTAGACTTAGACTTCCTTTTTGTTGTCATTCAAATTTGAACTTTACAGCACAGATAAGAACGAAATTTCCTTACATAAGTTCATGGTAGTGCAGGATTTAAAAAAAAGCAATAAGGTGCATATATAAATAAATAAATATATATAAATAATATACAAATATATATATAAAATAAAGAAATATATATTTAAAAAAAAAAAATAGATTACTGTACAGATAAATATATTGCACATTTTCACATGCGTCCACGTTTATTGATGTATGTTATATTGTCTTTTTTATTCCAGCGAGTTAATCCATTTTGGGGGGAGTTGAGGGGATAATTTAATTATGATGCGTTCAAGAGTCTTACGGCTTGAGGGAAGAAGCTGTTACAGAACCTGGAGGTTCTGCTTCGGAGGCTGCGGAACCTCTTTCTAGAGTCCAGCAGTGAAAACAGTCCTTGGTGGGGGTGGGAGGAGTCTTTGCAGATTTTCTGAGCCCTGGTCAGGCAGCGGCTTTTTGAGATCTCCTGGATAGGAGGAAGAGGAGTCCTGATGATCTTTTCCGCCGTCCTCACTACTCTTTGGAGAGACTTCCAGTCTGAGGCATTGCAGGCTCCAGTCCAGACAGAGATGCTGTTGGTCAGTAGGCTCTCTATAGTGCCTCTGTAGAATGTGGTGAATATTGATTATTGCTGTTTTTTGTGTACATTTGAATGTTATTTGAAAATGTTCACTTCTATCACTGATTATTGTGATCTTGTGTTGAACTTTTATGCTTTTTTTCCCATGCAGAATAATCAAGGAGGACTTGGACAACAACAGAGCAAAAAGAATTGACACAAACACGTTTATACCAGTTTGGATGATCATTTAAAAACTAAGTATTTTTATAACCTATATAAATTAATAAACTCATGTACTGAAACTGTAGTTGTTGTGATTCATTTCCTCTGCCTTCATTGCAAATAATTATATGATAACAGTAATATTATACTATTCCAATATTGACTGTTACTGGCTATAATGCAAGCAATGTGACACGATTAGAAAAGGACATCAATTGTGAATCGAATATTAATAAAGTAACTGCTAAATAAGAGATTGTGGTAGGGATAGACCGTGAGGACTCTTTCTGGGACATCTTCTGGATGTCATGTTTTTAAAGGTTACATGTCCCACTCCAACAAGCATTCACAAGCATAAAAATCTATCATTAACTAATAATTAGGAATAACAGCTTTAGAACGCTTGTCAACACTTGACACATCTCCATGACAACCATCTCCCATGATCAGGGAAATCAGACGTCGGCAGTGCCGGGAGCTCTTAGCCACTTCCTCTGGAATAAGGTAAAGGACCAAGAGAACACAAAAAAACTATTGGACAGTCTTCTCTTCAATTTGTCATTAGTAAACCTCGGGCGACCGAGCAGCAGCTACGTGACGTAACTGTAAGGGCGGGCACAACTGACGTGACCAGGAAGTGTCCCGTAGGCTAGACCAGTGGTTCTGAACCTTTTTTCAGTGATGTACCCCCTGTGAATTTTTGTTTAATTCCAGTACCCCCTAATCAGAGCAAAGCATTTTTGGTTGAAAAAAAGAGATAAAGAAGTATAATACAGCACTATGTCATCAGTTTCTGATTTATTAAATTGTATAACAGTGCAAAATATTGCTCATTTGTAGTGGTCTTTCTTGAACTATTTGGAAAAAAAGATAGGTTTTAATTTATATTTGTAAATAATTTTTGAATTGTTGCTATTTTTAGAATAATTAAAAAAAATCTCACGTACCCCTTGGCATACCTTCAAGTACCCCCAGGGGTACGCGTACCCCCATTTGAGAACCACTGGGCTAGACTGTCCCAATTAATATCACTCCAGCCGCTACTGGAGGACTCTCGCCAGGACCCACACTTTGTCGACCGCATGGGCTGGGTCCTTGGAAGGATGCAGCCCCCGAATTGAGACACAGCTAATATTCAACATACACAAACACAGCAGAAGGAGCTCATAGTTGTCCAGAAGTTGTTTTTTAATCAGACAAGGCAAGCGCATAAATAACTTTCGTGGATGTGGCCATTTTTGATTTCCGAGTTGAGAAGTGGAACGTCCATGAATCGCAGCAGTCACCTTCACCTTCAGTGTACTCGTTTTAATCACACATAACGATACAACACAACACTTATGTGATGATTTCATTGATCTACATTGAAAACACTTCATAACATGTATTGAATATGCTTTGATGTATTTTTTCATAACACGTTTTTTGGTCCACCACTCCCCACCCTCTCCAAAAGTATCATAACATGTATGTTTTAAATGGCACACCAGTGGTGTCCAAAGTGTGGCCCGTGGGGCAATTTGCGGCCTGCAGCATGGGTTTTATTGGTCCACAACATATTTTTTGGAGGAAAAATTAAAGAGATAAAATAAAAATGGTAGAAAAAAGGACAAAAATACATAATGTAGTGAGGAAAAAGCTACAATTTTGATAGCAATAACTAAGGGTGTCCCGATCTGATATTAATATCGGTGCGATATCAGCAAACAAGCAGTCCTGCAGCACATTTGCTCATGCAAAGCTGTTGTGACCACTAGGTGTCGCCAAACAAACTAGTTCCAACTTCAATTTACAGACAGCATAAGTCAATTCCAGACAGTTGATAATAAATAGAAAAGTGTTTGTCATACCTAAAATGTTCTGTTTTCTAGCATTGCTCACTGCAAAGTATGTATTATGAGTGCTGTTATCGTATTGGATCAATATTGGTATTAGCCAATGCTCAAGGCTCCGATATCGGTATCATATATGACTAATAATGTTACCTATAACACACAAAGTTATGTCTTTATATGTATGTAATTTCTGTTTTCATAATTTTTTTACAGACTAAAAAAATATCAAAATGGCCCTTGCATGCTTTGAATTTTTAGTTTGCGGCCAGCGCTTGGTGGAAAAAGGTCGGACACCCCTGTACACTGTTTTAAATATATACCTTGAAGTTGTCAACCCGATTTCTTTCTAAACACGGTCGAAAATAAACTTCATAAACAGTATATAGAGTCACCCGGTCACAACATTAGATACACATGCACACTTGCCCATCGATTCAGTTTCTGCATCCAAAAAAGCTGCATTTTTAGTAGCAATTATGTCACTGTATGTTGGACCTTGGTGTCAGTATGTGCATTCCACGATTAGATAAAAATAACCTTCCTCTGATCATAATGCCCTCAGCTATCTCGGCAGAAAGGAAAGGAAATGTCAACACAATCATGGAAAACAATCATCCACCCGTCCATTTTCTACCGCTTGTCCCTTTCGGAGTCGCAGGGTACGCTGGAGCCTATCTCAGCTGCATTCGGGTGGAAGGCGGGGTACACCCTAGACAAGTCGCCACCTCATCACAGGGCCAAAACAGACAGACAACATTCACACTCACATTCACACACAAGGCACCACTTAGTGTTGCCAATCAACCTATCCCCAGGTGCATGTCTTTGGAGGTGGGAGGAAGCCGGAGTACCCAGAGGGAACACACGCGGGGAGAACATACAAACTCCACACAGAAAGATCCCGTGCCCAGGAGTGAACCCAGGACCTTCGTATTGTGAGGCACACACACTAACCACTGTATCACCGTGCTGCCCATGGAAAACAATCAATGTAAATAAAATTCTAAAATCACATTGAGCACTTAACAATAACCTCTTAAAATGAAGGTGCAAAAATAAGGAATATGTAAGGAATGCTTAATAAAGTGTAACAAAATAGTGCAAAGTGTGAAAATGTAAACATAGAGAAACCTGAGAAGAACTATTTTCTGCAGGTGAAGTGCCAGGAAGTTACAGCTGTGCTTTAAAGGGCTAAAGGAACCAACCTTGTTGTACAACTTCCGCTTTCTTCTGAAATGGAAAGAAAAATAATATTGAAAATGTTATCATTTTTATTGCAACATATTGATGTTGATTACATGTTTATCGTGATATACATTGATATAGTTTTATCGACAAGCGTATCTGTTTTATTTGTTTTTGTGCGTAAATTGTGTGTCCGCGTGCTCTTACATCCACGAAGAGCTACTGAACATGAGATCAATCACCCCTACGGACTTATTACCGGTCATCTTAGCGTCAGCTGCGGATTTGGTCCATTCTTTGATCAAAAAAGGGAAACCGCACCGAAGAGGAAAGAGAGCGGGCGCCCTCGTCCGTCTCCGCAGACGAGGATTACGCACGCCCTTACCTGCCATCTTTCTCTCCAACGTCCGCTCACTTCCCAACAAGATGGACGAGTTGGCGTTGCTGATGAGAAGAAACAAGGACTTTTCCTCATCTTGTGTTTTGTGCTTCACGGAAACTTGGCTGAGCACGCGTGTCCCGGACAGCGCGGTTCAACTGGAGGGCTTTCATCTTCTCCGGCAAAGCAAGAGGCGGTGGACTCTGCTTCTTCATCAACAGCAACTGGTGTACAGACGTGACGGTGATATCCCAACACTGCTCTCCTGCTCTGGAATATCGTTTCATTCACTGTAAGCCCTTTTACTCACCGCGTGAGATTGTTTCATTCATACTGGTGGCTGACTACATGCCGCCCAGCGCGGACGTGCATGACGCTCAACGCACACTTGCAGGTCAGATCTTACATGTGGAACGGTCTTTTCCGGACTCTCTTTGTTATCGTACTTAGTGACTTTAACAAGGGATATTTGAGCCAGGAATTAACCAAGTATAGGCAATTTATTAAATGCCCGACCAGAGAGGAGAACACTTTGGATCACTGTTACACTACAATAAGTAAGGCATACGCGCTGCTCTCGGACTATCAGATCACGTGATGGTGCACTTAATCCCTTCATACAGACAGAGACTGAAACTGGCTAAACCTGTTATGAACACCATTAAGTTTTACACCGCTGAGGCTGTGGAGGAGCTGCGCGCATGTTTGGAGACGACAGACTGGGAGGCAATTGGAGCGGCCACGGACAATCTGGACGAGTATACGGACACTGTGCCCTCATACATTCAGTTCAATGAGGCGCGCATCTTGCATGTTCGAAATAAACTCAAACTCAACTCAACTCAACTCATTCCAACACACACCAGGGCTTGTTATAACAACGACAAGCCCTGGTTCACACCCAAGCTCCGACAGCTGCGCAAGAAGAAGGAGGCTGCGTGGAGAAGCGGGGACCGGAGTACCTACAGAGAAGCGAAGTACCACTTCAACAGGGAAGTGGAGAAAGCTAAATCTGTGTACTCTTAACTGTCTACAGGAACAGTTCAGCTCGAATGATTCTGCGGCTGTTTGGAGAGTGCTAAGGGCCCTTACGAACTATAAGCCCAAATCCCCCCAGGCCCTGAATGACCAGACTCTCGCTCTCTCCCTGTATACAAACTGCTGCACCTCCAGTCACCAGTCCGTAAAGCTGCTCAAGTTTGCGGACGACACTACCCTCATTGGGCTCATCTCGGATGGCGACGAGTCCGCCTACAGGAGAGAGGTGGACAGGCTGGCGTCCTGGTGCAGCTTCAACAACCTGGAGCTGAACGCCCAAAAAACAGTGGAGATGATCATGGACTTCAGGAGAGTCACAGCCCCACAATCCCCCCTCACCCTGATTGACTCTCCCACCCCCGTCTCCATTGTGGACTCCTGTTTCTTGGGCACCACCATCACCCAGGACCTCAAGTGGGAGCCGACCATCAGCTCCCTCATCAAGAAGGCCCAGCAGAGGATGTACTTCCTGCGGCAGCTGAGGAAACTTAAGGTGCCGACCGAGATGCGGGTGCAGTTTTACTCAGCCATCATTGGGTCCATCCTCACCTCCTCCATCACTGTGTGGTTCCCCGGCGCCACAGTCCAGGATAAGCATCGACTGAAGCGCATCGTACGTGCTGCTGAGAAGGTGATTGGCTGCAAGCTCCCATCCCTCCAGGACCTGTTCTCCTCCAGGACCAGGAGGCGTGTGGGTCGGATCACAGCTGACTCTTCTCACCCTGGACACAAACTATTCTCCCCTCTATTCAATGTAATCCAAGATGGCGGCGCGCATAGACGCATTGGTTCAGAGCTCTCTTTTTTGGTGCAAGTTTTTGTTATTTTTGCTTGTATGGTGTGTGTGTCTGTCCACATTATGCCGGGCAACTAACATCTACAGTCGACCCAAACATCTTAAATTGGGACTACAGAGTGAGCAAGACGTCACAGCTGAGTTACTTCGCTTACACGAGATACCGGCGGACATAGCCAGGACACCGGGCTCTCCGTGGATTACATTTCCCAGGAGAAGGAGGCGGAGGAACAGGAAGCAAAAGTGGGGCTGCAGAGCTGGCGTGCTAGCTAGGCTCCGCAAGCTGCCATTCAAACCATCGCTTCCCAGCATTTTCTTATCGAATGCAAGATCCCTCGCCAACAAGCTGGACGAGCTGAAGCTGCAGATTGCGACAAATAAGATGGTCGGGGACAGCTGCATTTTGCTCATCACGGAGACGTAGCTTCACCCGCTCATCCCGGACACAGCTATCGAGCTAGCGGGCTGCACAACACATAGGCATGACAGAACCAAAGACTGCGGAGGAGGAGGGGGGCTGTGCATCTACGTCAACAACAGCTGGTGCACCAACACCAAGACTGTTACCAGTCACTGCTCATCTGATTTGGTTACTGTGCAATGCAGACCCATCTACCTTCCACGGGAGTTTAATGTTGTCATGCTAACGGCTGTTTACATACCACCGGCAGCTAATGCTAGTACGTCCCTCAGGGTGTTGCATGACTCCATTAGCAGTCAACAAAGCGCGTATCTTGAGGCGGTGTACATCATTCCTGGGGACTTTAATCATGCAGAATTTAAAACTGTGCTCCCTAAATTCCACCAGCACATTAAATGTGCAACTAGGGAAAAAACACTCTGGACAAGGCATACTCTAATATCAAGAGTAGCTACAGGACTAAGCCACTACCACACTTGGGCCAGTCCGACCACCTGTCAGTGTTGTTAATCCCAGCATACACCCCCCTCAGGAAAAGTGCTTCCCCGACAACTAAAACTGTTCAAATCTGGCCTGAGTGCGCCTCTCAGCAGCTCCAGGATTGCTTTGAAAGAACAAACTGGGGCATTTTTGAACAGCAGGACCTGGACGACTACACTTTATCTGTGCTGAGCTATATCAAGTTCTGCACAGATATTGCTATGAACGAGAAGCGCAACCGGGTCTATCCAAACCAAAAGCCCTGGATGACTGGTTAGGTCAGGACCCTGCTGAAGGAGAGGAACAAGGCCTTCAGGTGTGGTGATGGGGCACAGTACAGTGCTGCCAGAGCCAGCCTGAGGAGAGGCATCATAGAGGCCAAGACAACATATCAGAAGAAAATAGAGGGAGACCTCAGCAACAACAACACAAGGCAGGTGTGGCAGGGGGTGAAGTACATCACCGGCTACAAATCCAACAACCTCGCTGTGGCTGACGGAGACGCCTCGCTGGCGGAGGAACTGAACATCTTCTTCGCTCGCTTCGAGGTGGGGCAACCACATGCAGTCACATCAAAACCCTCAACCCGTGACAACGTCCACATGTTGGAAGAACATGAGGTGCAGCGCACACTAAGGAGGGTGAACCCAAGGAAAGCTCCTGGACCGGATGGTGTACCTGGACGTGTACTAAAGACCTGTGCAGACCAGCTGGCTGTTGTTTTTACCAGGATTTTTAACCAGTCCTTGTCCCAGTACATCGTCCCACCATGTCTCAAGGACTCTGTTATTGTCCCACTGCAAAAAAAATCTGCAGAAACAGCCTGAATGATTACCGTCCAGTGGCACTTACACCAATCATTATGAAGTGCTTTGAAACTCTGGTTCGGGGGCACATCACCTCAAATCTGCCCCCTGCATTGGACTCTCACTAGTTTGCGTACAGGGCCAACAGATCTACAGAGGATGCTATCGCAACAGCCCTTCACACTGCTCTGAGCCACCTAGAGCAGCAGGGGAGATATGCAAGGCTACTTTTTGTTGATTTTAGCTCTGCGTTCAATACCATCCTCCCCCACAGACTGCTGCCCAAACTGACGGGGCTAAGACTGTCTTCCTCCATCTGCCACTGGATCCTGGACTTCCTGACAAATTGCTCTCAGAGGGTGAGAGTAGGCTCCCACCTCTCAACATCCATCAGCATCAGCACCGGCTCCCCCCGGGGTTGCGTGCTTAGCCACCTACTCTACACCCTCTACACTCATGACTACAACCCTGCTCATGCCAGCAATACCACTATTAAATTTGCAGACGACACCACAGTAGTGGGACTCATTTCTGGGAGGGATGAGTCTGCCTACAGAAATGAAGTGGAGCGGCTGACTGGGTGGTGCAGGGAAAACAACCTGGTCCTTAACACCACCAAGACGAAGGAGCTGATCATGGATTTCTGGAAGAAAAAAACAATAAACATCCAACCACTGTACATAAATTGGGACTATGTGGAAAGGGTCTCTAACTTCAGGTTCCTGGGGATCCAGATCAAGGAAGACCTGTCGTGGAGTATGAACACCTCAGGGACCATCAAAAAGGCACAGCAGAGACTTTACTTTCTGAGACTCCTCAAAAAGAACAACCTGTCACAAAAACTGCTTGTGTCCTTCCATCGCTGCTCAATTGAGTGTGCTGACATACTGCATGTGTGTTTGGTATGCCAGCTGCACGGCGGCAGAGAGAAATGCACTTCAGAGGGTCATAAAAACTGCAATGAAGATCACTGGCTGCTCTCTCCCCTCCCTAGATGAACTGTACAGTGCCAGGTGCCTCAAAAAGGCCCAAAACATCATAAGGGACCCATCTCACCCTGGACATAAACTTTTTGAACTGCTGCCCTCGGGCAGGAGATGCAGGACAATAAAATGCCGGACAAACAGACTTAAGAACACTTTTTACCCGAGAGCAATAGTGTGCTGGACACAAGACGACAATAATGACTGTGCATGTGAGCTGTGTGATTGGTATTTTTATGTATTTTATGTATTTTTATCTATATACTGTATCTATGTTCTTATGTTTTTATGTGTTATGAATTTGCACTAAATTAGTTTTGCTTACAATTTCGTTGTACAATGTACAATGACAATAAAGATATATTCTATTCTATTCTATTCTTCTCTCCCCACAGGCAGGAGACTACGGTCCATCCAGACTCACACCTCCCGCCACCTGAACAGTTTTTTCCCCTCGGCCATCAGGCACATGAACAATAACAAGATCTGATAGCTCAGTTACAGCTCTTTTTATTACCTATTCTGTGTTATATGTGTTTTATGTTGCACGATTGCACCAAGAAAAATTCCTAGTTTGTGAACCCGTTCTCAAACAATGGCAATAAAAACTTCTGATTCTGATACGTACGTACATGAACAGCATGGTGAAGACTTTTACACATTCAGTAACAAAACAAACATTACTTGTGCTCTTAGGTCCCACTCATATGATTGAAGCGGACATATTAATGAGAGGTTGTGACCCCAAAGAGCCGATCATGGCGCACCCCCCTGACACTGACAGTGACATCACTCTGAAGGAGTGGCTTGAAAGAGTCAGGCTGCACAACAAGGGTGTGAAACTAGACTTCAAGAGGTGACACATATGTAACAACAGATTGTGTTCTTCCCAAGTAAGGTGAGGTTGCGTTTGATGCTAACCTTGAGTTTCTCCGTTAAGCCTGGAGGCGGTGTCTCTCTCCACCTCCATGTTGCAAGAGGTGCTGTCTCAGGTCCGCGTTCCGGTGTGGGTCAACGCCGATATCCTCACAGGACCTGGGGGTCAAAAAGCACCGTTGGAACCTCAAGCTTTCCTGAGTATTGTGAGAACGCTTCCCAGTAACGTTGTGCTTTCCATTGGCTGGACAACTGGCTGGACTGCTGGGACTGATAATCCAGGTGACGTTTTTTTTTTTTTTTACTTCTTTTTGGTGACAGTAGGGTGCAGGAACTTTACTTGTTTAGTTTTGAACAGACTGTGGCACTGTGGGCATTAGAGCTGGGCAGTGACGGGCCGTGCGTTTCCCACCTAGGCCTTCAGTGATGTCCGACTTCAAAGATTACCTCTCAAAATACCATCATTGATGTCACCACATGACCATTGCTGGAGAAATACTATAATGGAACACATTTACGCCCTACTGGGCATTGATCACATCAACAGTAAACAAAACGGGTTATTTTCTGGCGCATTTAAAAATCAATTAGAATGCATCAGCAATTAAAACATATAAGATCTTATGTGGTACTGTCAAAATCAAAATTGCAAAATACATATTAAAAGTGAAAAAATTAAGTATTTGAACTTATTCAAACCTATTTGACGCCGTTCCCAATTTCATCGCCAGAATCAACGTTTTGTTCTCCTTCTCTGCTATCCCGGTCTGGCTACGGCGCAACACTTCCTGCTTCCTGCTAAATTTAAACTTGTGATTGGATACTCACTTTGGAGTGACAAGTGAGTCACAGTCTCGTTAACATCAGGCTACTTGGATAGGCTACTGTCAACAACTTGTGATCTGATTGGCTATCGCAACTGTCTCTCTATTCTATGTGTTCTCAAATTCATCCGCTAACGGTCCCGATGAGTATCCAATCACAGGATGCGTAAATGTCACAGGCCATCTAGAAGGCCTTACTGACAACAACTCATGATCTGATTGGCTATTACAACTGTCTATCCCAGGGGTGCTCATTACGTCGATCGCGAGCTACCGGTCGATCTCGGAGGGTGTGTCAGTCGATCACCAGCCAGCCATTAAAAAAATAGTCCTAAAAATGAGCGATCATAAATCTTCACTATGACGTCACTTTCGTCACTTGATTGACATTCACGGCACCCGAGGGTCTTCTGAGATGACGCTGGCTGCTGCCAGCTCATTAAAATTACCGACTGGAAGGCGAGAAACACTTTATTTCAACAGACTCTGGCGCCGTACCTGTCGTCAAAACTCCAAAGACCGACTGCACAGTTGCACAATAAAAGCGCTACTTCATCCTGCCTGCGCTACCAAAATAAGAGTCTCAGAAAGCTGGCGTGCACAAGCTAGCAAGCTACGGAGTTTGCCGACAATGTATTTCTTGTAAAGTGTATACAAAGGAGTACGGAAACTGTATAAATAAAATGCCAAAAACCAACCACTTTCATGGACAGAAAGGAGGACTTTTTTTCTCCTCCATTCAAAAATGCGGACCTTATCAGCACTACTGTCTGATTCCAATCAATGCAAGTCATCACAATCAGGTAATACACCAACTTATATTCTTGTCTTCATGAAAGAAAGGAATCTATATGTGTTAAACATGCCTGTATTATCTTTAAACACCTTAACTTGTTAACAATATTAACTATATGTGTTAAACATGCCTGCATTATCTTTAAACACCTTTAACTTATTAACAATATTAACTATATGTGTTAAACATGCTTGTATTGTCATTAAACACCTTTAACTTGTTAACAATATTAACTATATGTGTTAAACAAATAAGCGGTAGAAAATGGATGGATGGATGCTTGTATTATCATTAAACACCTTTAACTTGTTAACAATATTAACTATATGTGTTAAACATGCTTGTATTATCCTTAAACACCTTTAACTTATTATTAATATAAACTACCGGTATATGTATTAAACATGCTTGTATTATCCTTAAACACCTTTAACTTATTAATAATATTAACTATATGTATTAAACATGCTTGTATTATCATTAAACACCTTTAACTTGTTAACAATATTAATTATATGTATTAAACATGCTTGCATTATCTTTAAACACCTTAATGTTACGATCCGCTGCCCGGATCAGAGTTTGTTTATGTTTGTGTCACGTGTTTTCAGCACCTTGAGTTTAGTTTGTTTCTGTTGCCATGACGGCAGATTGTACGCACCTGCCTCTGGTTAGTGTTCGGGACGCGCACCTGTTGCCCGGGCGCTAATCAGAGGGCTATTTAGTCTTTGCTCTGGCCTCACTCGGTCTGGCTTCGTAGTTTGTTCTCATACAACTGTTAACGACTACTTTGATTCTGCTAGCTTTTCACGCTATGCTATTTTTTCCTGCTAGCTCCCACGCTAGTCCTTTTGTTTTGCCTTTTGTGCTACATGCATGTTTTTTTGTTTATCCATCATATGATTTATTTTTAAAATAAATCATTTTCCTACCTGCAAGCTGTGTCCGAAGCCGTCTGCATCCTTGGGAGAACCACACCCGCATCACTATGCGACCCAGTCGTTTCACTTAACTTGTTAACAATATTAACTATATGTGTTAAACATGCCTGCGTTATCTTTAAACACCTTTAACTTATTAATAATATTAACTATATGTATTAAACATGCTTGTATTATCATTAAACACCTTTTACTTGTTAACAATATTAATTATATGTATTAAACATGCTTGCATTATCTTTAAACACCTTTAACTTGTTAACAATATTAACTATATGTATTAAACATACTTGTATTATCATTAAACACATTTAATTTATTAACAATATTAACTATATGTATTAAACATTCTTGTATTATCATTAAACACCTTTAATTTATTAACAATATTAACTATATGTATTAAACATTCTTGTATTATCATTAAACACCTTTAATTTATTAACAATATTAACTATGTGTTAAACATGCTTGCATTATCATTAAACACCTTTAACTTATTAACAAAAATATATATTTCATAAATAAGTAAATATAAATTATATATATGAATGAGGTAGAACCCCACGACTTGATCAATTGAAAAGTAGCTCGCCTGCAGAAAAAGTGTGAGCACCCCTGGTCTATCCCCTGTATGTCCCCGATCGCTTACAGTGCACGGACGCCAGCATTGTTGATTCTGAAAGCCTCTGGCTGATTTCGTACAGCATGGCAACATAAGCTAGCTGAATTCTGATTGGATACCAACTAAAAGTAAAAACAACAGCACTGGAACGAGCATAGTATGACATGAAGAGAATATGAATACTTTTAGATATTTAGAGAAAGTAAATTAAAAATTACTTTTATCTTTAATGATTTCTGGTTATGATAGGGCAGCAGAGAAGGCCTATTTTAACATTTTAACGCTACATTTACTTAAGTAACTTTTTAGATAAATTGTACTTGTCGAGTAGTTTTAATGCAACATACTTTACTTTTACTTGAGTATATTTTAGTACATTGAATTTCATTCCGATTGTTACATTTATTTTTATCACAATTATTTATATCAATGTCATTAAGGTTTGCAAAGATGTAGTCTTTTGTCAGTAAGCCTTCCTTCCGTAGGCACGGTCACGTGACTGTGCTTCACCAATCCAAAGCAAGCAGTAGTGACGTTAGAAACCATTTCACCAAACAAGCACAAAGTACAGCTATAAGAAGCTGAACTAGGTCCGTATTTTAAACTATATAATAAAATAGAAACTTACTTGTTTAAGAAGTGTCATAATGTTCCCAAAGAAGACATGACACCAGAACATCCTGGCTGCTTGAGAGAACTGCTGAACAGAAACCTCCTACAACAGTTGACTAAAATAGACTGACCATACGTCCTCTTTTCCCCGGACATGTCCTCTTTTGCGGGGCTGTCCGGGCGAAGTTTCTTAAATGCCTCAAATGTCCGGCATTTTGAGTTAGGGTTGCGTGTATTTTCAATGAACGTTCAGGGTTAAGAAGGGATTGAAAACAAAACAAATTGTGAAGGTGTGCGTACGCAGCAGCATTTGTGAGGGAGGGGCAGAGACAGAGAGCGCGAGAGAGCGAGGGATTGATTGATTGATTGAAACTTTTATTAGTAGATTGCACAGTACAGTACATATTCCGTACAATTGACCACTAAATGGTATCACCCGAATAAGTTTTTCAACTTGTTTAAGTCGGGGTCCACGTTAATCAATTCATGGTAAAGGGAGTGGAGAGACAGACAAGACACCCGGTTTGCTTGTTTTTTTTATTGTATCGATTATCGCTTTCCGCCAGTGTTTTGTTTTGTTTATATTTGCCGGGTCAAATTTCCGTCCCCGTTTATTGCGTTTTTATTTTGATTCGCCAAAAGTTTTATCAATGACAACTACTGCTTCACTTTGCACTTGGACAAGTTTACCGCGAGGGGCTGTCAAAATAAAGACTGCATGGTAAACACTAAGGTGAGTGTAAAGTCAACATTTTTAACTCCAGTAAATTAGTTATTTTAGTCTTTGTGAGTTCATGGAAACTTCACTTTTATCTCCCGCAGAATCCACATCGTTCGAGGATGGAGACAGGTTAGCTGTTAGCTTCAAGCTAACCAGCCCCCAAGCAGACTCCTCCACCCCAAAAACATACTTTGCAGGTCAAAAAACGGGGCAATTGTTTGCCTTTTGAAGTGTTAATGTGCGAGGAGTGGTCAAAAGGAGTCTCTAGAAGAAGTGGTTGACAATTTAGCATCGCTGACAGTAACGTCATCACCATCATTGTTTACTGAAACAGAGATGGTGACTGTGCGTTATGATAAACGCGCATGCGTCTCCAGGCTCTGCCTTTTATCCATAGATTTATCAGATTTAATTTTTTATTATCTATAGCAGGGGTGTCAAAAGTGTGCCCCGGAGGCCATTTGCGGCCCACAGCTAATGTTTTAAAGACCCACGGCACATTCTAAAAATACTATTAAAATAAACAAAAACGCTTAAAGGTGAAATGTAATTTAGAAAAAGTTGCAATGTTGACTAATAAAACAAAGCTGGGTTTTTTTCTTTCAAACTGTCATTGCTCAAAACATAATATTGAATCAAAATCAGTGTTATTATGAATTATTGACCTATCCAAGGTTCCGATTACGTCACATCAAATATTGCACTTTGAAAAATATTTTTGGTGGAAGTTTTTGCATATTTTGTGTGTTTGACATTAAAAACATAGTTTTGTTTGACAAAAAAGGGCGGAAAACAAACAAACAAAAAACAACATAAAAAAAACGAAAACATTTTGAAATGAGGGATGGATCTGAACTTGATGTAGACTCCAGAGATTTAAGCGTTAAATATTAAATGTATGTATGCCCTGGCACATCATTATCATCATTTCATGACCGAAGCAAAACACTTTTTACACTTTTATACTGAAATAAATACACCTACAACTTATTAAATAAAAACATAGAAAAAACTACCAGCAGCGGAAAAGTTCAGATCCATGAAGGAAAGAAGAAAGTGAATGAATGTTTATAACTGAATACATTTACATATGTATACAAATTAGTTTTCTTTTTTCTTTTTTTTTAATGAATTAAGTAACAATTATGACATTCTTTTTCCAAAACACAATATAGAATGTGAGATATAACAGGACAATGCATACGTTTATAAGTTTTTTTCAAAACGCTTACAAAAAAGTGGGACCCCAAAAATTTACTGTGGGACCACATTTTTATGACTTGATGGGGTCCCTGGGACCCCATTTTGAACATTCCTAGCGCCAACACTGCTGTCACAAAGGAGAAAAAAATGCTTTATTTAAATAAATATATTATTTATAAAGCAAGTTCGAGTATCATTGGCAAATTTTCACCTAGTCCCGGCCTTGACGTGCTGCCCGCCTTGGCACTCATTTATGTGTCCTCTTTTTGGGATTTCAGAATATGGTCAGCCTAACTAAAATAACGATCTTTTTATATATATATATATATATATATATATATATATATATATATATATATATATATATATATATATATATATATATATATATATATATATATATATATATATATGTATGTGTGGGGAAAAAATCACAAGACTATTTCATCTCTACAGGCCTGTTTCATGAGGGGGGTACCCTCAATCATCAGGAGATTTTAATGGGAGCATTCACATACCATGGTTTATATAGGGCACAAAGTGGGTGGGTACAGGCTGGCCTAGGGGCGTGGTGATTGGCTCATGTGTTACCTAGGAGGTGTTTCCGTCTATGGCGGCATGTTGTTACAATTTCGCTGCGCTTGTTGAGGGATGACAGGTCTGGACGGTAAATAATAAACAGTTTCTCTTTCAAGCATAGGTTGCATCTTTTATTACCACTATTGTAAGGTGTGCTGGATGCAAGAATTTGCCATGTTATTGAATATTCAACATTATTGTCTTTGAGGTCCCAAATGTGTTTGCTGAGTTCTGTGGTATTTCGCAGGTTTTTGTTCCTGAAAGAAGCCTTGTGATTGTTCCATCTGGTTTTGAATTCTCCCTCGGTTAATCCTACATATGTGTCGGATGTGTTAATGTCCTTGCGTATTACCTTAGATTGGTAGACAACTGATGCTTGTAAGCACCCCCCGTTGAGAGGGCAATCAGGTTTCTTTCGACAGTTACAGTCTTTGTTGGTTTTGGAGTCGCTCTGTCTGGGGGCCGACGGCTCATTTGCAATTGTTTTGTTGTGGTTTGAGATGATTTGTCGTATATTGTTCATGCAGCTGTAGCTCAATTTAATGTTGTTCTTGTTGAATACTTTTCTTAGGGTGTTGTCTTTGGGAAAGTGTTTGTCAATCAGATTGAGGAATTTGTGTCCAATGTTAGTTGAGACGTTTTTGCTGTATGGGGGGTTGTACCAGATGATGCCGCTTCGTTTTCTGTTCTTTTTTGGCTGGTTTCCTGGCGTGGGTTCATAGGTGAGGGTGAAATTGTATCCGCTTTCATCAAGGGCTTTTTGGTACGGGGGGGTTGCTTGGTCAAATTCAGCTTTGCTAGATGACAGCATCGATAGCCTTTTATTGATTCCGGTAGGTATTCTTTTCGTGGTGGTGGGTGGGTGGTTGCTGTCATGGTGCACGTATTGGAGTGTTGTGTTGGGTTTCGTGAATGGTTGGTAGCTGTTATTTCTCAGGTTGAAAGTGACGTCAAGGAAGTTGACGGTTTGCTTGTTGGCTTCAATCGTGATCCGTAGGCCGTTCTCTTTGAAAATTTGGCATATGCGCTTCTTGGTATTCTCGCTGCTCCTTGGCGAGGCGCGACACACTGCCAGTCCGTCATCACGGTAAATACCAAGGTTCAGATTGAGGCCAGCGAGCTGGGAGAGGAGGAAACTCCCAACGAGTTCACACGTTTCTGCTCCGTCAAAACTTCCCATAGTGACGTCAAATGTTGCATTGTTCTTTTTTTGCCATGGTGTACTGTTGTGGATGAGAATGGAGTTTTTTGCGTGGATGATGATGTTTCTTTCGTTGCCTGTGATTGAGTCGTAGTCTGAGGCGAAGTCTAGTGCTTGAGTCAGTAGGTCTTGCGTGATGGAAGGGTAAAATTCCTCGATATCAAAGGAGATAAAGTTGTGCTGTTGTTTGTCTTGGATGTTGTTGAACCATTTGATGACTGCTGCTGTATTTCTCCATTGGTTGAGTGGTGTTTTGTCCTTGATTTTTGTGTTGACTCTGTCCAGGATTATTTTGCTGATTTTTCCTATTTCAGATTTAGTTTGGTTTATTAGTCGGCATGTTGGGTTATTTGCGAAGTTGGGTTTGTGGTCCTTCAATGTGATGAAGGCTTCCTTGTTGGCTGTGGCGTCCACCCTGTCCTCAATGTCCAGTTCAGCCGCGATCCTTTTATTTTCCAGGTGGATGTTCTGTAAGGTGTTGGGTTGCGCTTTTTTGTATGATTTGGTGATGCTTCTGTCCAGTAAGGTGTGGTGTTCTGGTATGTCCATTCTGTAGAAGTTTGTGGTTTTATCGGCAGCTATGATGAGGTTGTTTACTTTCTTGATGCGCTCCTTGTCATTTTTCAGCTTGGTGAGGAGTGGGTTGCGGATTGGCTTGAATTTGACTGATTGTATCATTTTGAGCATGTCGTTCTCAAAATCCTTTAGTTCCCCAACTGTGGGTGGGTTCTTGGTAGATTTGAATCCGTAAGTTTCCTTTTGCGTTCCTTTTGTTTCAGGGTGGAGGAAAAAATGTGCTTTCCACCGCATCCTTCTTAGGAAGTGTTCCGTCTTTTCTATGAGCCTTAGCTTGTAGTCATTCTGCGCGGGTATGGGAATGTTCTTCGTGGAGTAGTCGATGTTGAATTTTTCCATTTCTGATCGTCGTACAGTGCTCAACAAATGTCAATTTGGAGCGGAGTATATGTCTTAATAAGGTTATCCAAAAAATAGTGCTCGATACCGTAGTAGAGCGCAATATATGTATGTGTGGGAAAAAAATCACAAGACTATTATATATATATATATATATATATATATATATATATATATATATATATATATATATATATATATATATATATATATATATATATATATATATATATATATATATATATATATATGGGCAGCACAGTGGAAGAGGGGTTAGTGCATCAGCCTCATAATACGAAGGTCCTGAGTAGTCTTGGGTTCAATCCCGGGCTCGGGATCTTTCTGTGTGGAGTTTGCATGTTCTCCCCGTGACTGCGTGGGTTCCCTCCGGGTACTCCGGCTTCCTCCCACCTCCAAAGACATGCACCTGGGGATAGGTTGATTGGCAACACTAAAGTGGCCCTAGTGTGTGGATGTGAGTGTGAATGTTGTCTGTCTATCTGTGTTGGCCCTGCGATGAGGTGGCGACTTGTCCAGGGTGTACCCCGCCTTCCGCCCGATTGTAGCTGAGATAGGCTCCAGCACCCCCCGCGACCCCAAAAGGGAATAAGCGGTAGGAAATGGATGGATGGATGGATGGATGGATGGATATATATATATATATATATATATATATATATATATATATATATATATATATATATATATATATATAGTGATTTTTAAAACCACAAGTGTCATTCAAACGAATTAAATCATTACCAAAAACACCAAAGAGCAGTGGAAAGTTGTACTTATCTGTTAGGTCCGTAGCTTGAAAGTTACTAACGCTAGCTTGCTAGCATGTAGCATTCTCTACTTGTACTTCATTCTAACATACCGGTAGCTAAAAAAAGATGCAATGACCACACACGCCCCCTGGTTTACGAGAGGCACACTGCGTATGGCATAGCATCAGACAAGGCAGCACACATCTTCAATGACTTCTTTCAAATGAGTAAAAATAAAATGTTTATCATTTGCTGTCATCTGTGTCAGTAGATATGTTGACATTCCATTTCTAACTAGAGAAAACATGTTGCAAAAAATTGTATATGCTTTTTGTAATTTACACACGCACACACAGGCACGCACACACACACACTACAATTGTAGTCTAAAAACCGTTAAAAACACTATATAAATCAGAAGTTACTCACATCTTACTCAATACTTGAGTATTTCTTTCACAGAATAATTATTTTGATGATTATTTTTTACTTTTACTTGATTCATGTTCTAAAGTAACGGTACTCTTACTTGAGTAAAATTTTTGAGTACTCTACCCACCTCTGTTTAACATGCACTGGAACCTTGGTTTACGACACCCTCTATTTGCTAACTTTTCGGTTTACAAACTTTTACAAAACGCAGAATATGCCTCTGTGTGAGAACTATGTCTCTACGTACAAACGCTGCATTCATTCATTTTGTGTCCCGTTGTCAGCCCTTTTGTATATTGAAGAGATTGAAGAAGCAGGCTTCATACCGCACCAAGTGCTTAATTGTGATGAGACAAACTCTTGTAGAAAAAGATGCCAAAGCAGACTTACTGTATTTTCCAGACTACAGAGCAGGGGTCCCCAAACTACGGCCCCCCAGCATCCAAAATCCGGCCCACAGGAAGTCCCAAGTTAAAAAAAAAAGGTTTTTATTTTATTTTATTTTATTTTTATTTATTCATTTTTTATTTATTTTTTAATCTTTCCTTTCTAATCCATTTTCTACCGCTTGTTACTCTTGGTGTCTCCTAGCCGCTCAGGCATTTTCCCATCGATAACGTGACAATGTTAAATGTTGATGAACATCAATGTTAATTGATGTTAAATGACAAAACGGATTATAAAGACAATGTATATACATATATATATATATATATATATATATATATATATATATATATACACATATATATACTGTATATATATATATATATACACATATATATACTGTATATATATATATATATATATATATATATATATATATATATATACATATACATATACATATATATGTGTATATATATATATATATATATATATATATATATATACATATACATATATATATATATATATATATATATATATATATATATATATATATATATATATATACAGTATATATATATATATATATATATATATATATATATATATATATATATATATATACACAACCTGGCCCCCGGCCAAATTTCTTTAACCCAATGCGGCCCCCGAGTCAAAAAGTTTGGGGACCCCTGCTATAGAGCACTGCGGGACATGAGCCACACCTACGAACTTTTAGAAGAAAAAAATATGTTCCATACATTATCTGTTTTTTCTAAACGTTAGTAGGTGCGGCTTATATATGAAAAACGTCTATGGATATTCTCATTCATTAGGTCAAATGTCATCTCAGCGCATTCAATCTATCACAACTGGACTGTTTGGTTTTTCTTAGAAGACGTTTCGCCTCTCATCCAAGTTGGCTTCATCAGTTCATGCTCATAGACTTAGATTGGTCACATCTAGTCTTAGACTGTTCAGATCTTGTCTTAGACTGGTCAGATCTAGTCTAGCAGCTGGTGCCAAAACCCCAAATATTTATACTCCAATAGCAGGGGGTGACACCTCACACCCACAAAAACAACCTGGTGTATGCTTTCCAGTGTAATGATGAATGCACTGATTCATATGTTGGGGAAACAAAACAACCACTATGCCGACGCATGGCACAGCATAGATGGGCAACTCTTCAGGTCCAGACTCAGCGGTCTACCTGCACCTCAGGGAGAAACAGCCCTCCTTTGACGGCGCCTCTTCCAAGAGCACACACGTACACAAAAAGTTAAGGATTTTTGTGATTTCGGATCATTTGTGAGAGCACCAAAGGAACTTCTGTGTGAGCGCGTGTGATGGCAGAGTAGCGCATACGACACAGTTCAGCTTGTCATTGTTGTTGCTTTGTCTTATTAATAAAGACATAGTTGATCCATCACCTCCTTGTTATGTTTGTTACAAACTCAAAAACCAGTGAAGTTGGCACATTGTGTAATTCGTAAATAAAAACAGAATACAATGATTTGCAAATCCTTTTCAACCTATATTCAATTAAATAGACTGCAAAGACAAAATACTTCCATGAAATGCTCAGTCATTCACAAACAAGGAGGGGGTGAGGGTCACCACTTTGTGAACAAATGCGTGAGCAAATTGTCTAACAGTTTAAGAACAAAATTTCTCAACCAGCTATTGCAAGGAATTTAGGGATTTCACTATCTACGGTCCGTAATATCATCAAAGGGTTCAGAGAATCTGGAGAAAACACTGCACGTAAGTGGCAAGCCCGAAAACCTACATTGAATGCCCGTGACCTTCGATCCCTCAGGCATTACCATGCAACACCCAGAAACGCCGCCGGCTCCGCTGGACCCGAGCTCATCTAAGATGGACTGATGCAAAGTGTAAAAGTGTTCTGTGGTCTGACGAGTCCACATTTCAAATTGTTTTTGGAAACTGTGGACGTTGTGTCCTCCGGAACAAAGAGGAAAAGAACTATCAGGATTGTTTTAGGGACGGCGTGGCGCAGTGGAAGAATGGCCGTGCGCGACCCGAGGGTCCCTGGTTCAATCCCCACCTAGTACCAACCTCGTCATGTCCGTTGTGTCCTGAGCAAGACACTTCACCCTTGCTCCTGATGGGTGCTGGTTAGCGCCTTGCATGGCAGCTCCCTCCATCAGTGTGTGAATGTGTGTGTGAATGGGTAAATGTGGAAGTAGTGTCAAAGCGCCTTGAGTACCTTGAAGGTAGAAAAGCGCTATACAAGTACAACCCATTTATCATTTATTTATTTATTTGTTTAAGGCGCAAAGTTCAAAAGCCAGCATCTGTGATGGGGGTGTATTAGTGCCCAAGTCATGGGTAACTTACACATCTGTGAAGTCACCATTAATGCTGAAAGGTACATACAGATTTTGGAGCAACATATGTTGCCATTCAAGCAACGTTATCATAGACGCCCCTGCTTATTTCAGCAAGACAATGCCACGCCACGTGTTACAACTGCTTCATAGTAAAAGAGTGCGGGTACTAGACTGGCCTGCCTGTAGTCCAGACCTGTCTCCCATTGAAAATGTTTGGCGTAATATGGACCCTAAAATACGATAACAGAGACCCTGGACTGTTGAACAACTTAAGCAAGAATCAAGCATCAAGCAAGAATGGGAAATAATTCCACCTGAAAAGCTTCAAAAATTGGTCTCCTCAGTTTCCAAATGTTAACTGAGTGTTGTTAAAAGGAAAGGCCATGTAACACAGTGGTAAAAATGCCCCTGTGCCAACTTTTTTGCAATGTGTTGCTGCCATTAAATTCTAAGTTAATGGTTATTTGCAAAAAAAAATTATGTTTCTCAGTTCGAACATTAAATATCTTGTCTTTCAATTGGATATAAGTTGAAAAGGATTTGTAAATCATTGTATTCTGTTTTTATTTAAGATTTACACAACGTGCCAACTTTGATTTGGGTTTTGTAGATATACAGTACTGTAAAGCACTTTCTATTGTGTGTACAAACCTTCACTAAAATATGGACTTTCTTCAGGTTACAGTTGGGACATGGTGCATGAGATGGAGGCCATTTGTCGAGGCCTCAAACATCTGGTCACCTTCCCAGTGCGTGCAGCTCTTCTGGCCAAGTCCGTTTCTCAGCTCACATGGTTGCTGCAAGAGTCCAATAGGTGACTGTCTCTCCCACATTTGTGATTAGCAAAGACCATAATCAAATGATGATTGTGACATTACTTCATATATGCAGTTCACTTTGGATATGACAAAAAAAAACACAAACTTGACAGAAGTATTTGAAACCTGGAGTCGTAAGTCTGCCTGAATACTGAATATTCCTGTGGAAATACGTTTAAAACAGTCCGTCGTCTTCTTGTCGCTCGAAACAAAGAGTGTAATAATCAATAAACAGCATTAAACAGAAAACAAAATTAACACTCCAGCTGATAGAGGTGGGAAAAATGATCGATTCTCCGATACATCACAATTAAAATGTGGAAAATGCTAAATCGATGGACAAATGTCCAAATATTATTTACCTATGTTTTTTTTGTTTTTTTTTTAAATGTTATTTACCGATGTTAAATAAAGTAATCGAGACAGTTGGGGATGGGTACCGTTCACATTTGAACCAATACAGTACAAATTACCAATACCTGGTAAAACAACGCTTCAAAGTTTCTGTACTTTTTTGTGTGTTAATAAGTATAAATTGTTTTTGACAATAACATCTCAATTTTTATTGCAACTTTCAAAAATTAGCTGATTATGATAACTGCTATCCAGTTGTTGAATCTTATTTTCATTATCACATTTCTGAGTCTCAAGCATGACATTAGGTTGCAATTACAGTTGCAAGTCCAAGACGTTAGATGGCAGTAGTGAATAGTTTTTGGTCTGTTTTTTTGTTTTCTGTAAGTATTGTACTTATTAAGCACCAGCTGTTTGATTGTAAAGTGCCTCTTTGTTTTAGTATTCATTAACAAATTTGGAGGTGTTAAAATGGCCATGTAAAATCACTAATGCTAATCAGTAGCATATCAATAGCAAATCTAATGTATATTAGCATCAATCTAGGGCCTTTTTGGAAAAGTGGAGCCTTGCTTTACTTAAATTAGAGCGTTTTTGAGTCAATTTTTTTGTTGGCATTAAAAATTGCAACTTTACCTAGAGGTAGTTTCACTGACTGAATCTGTACCCAGTAGGACTGGAGGGTTTCGGTTGGTACCAAAAAAATAAGAATAGGAAACGAGCAAGTAGATTAATATCATTAGTCAGGAGTGAAAATAATTTCCATCCAGTAAGGCCTGCAACACTTTCAGCCATAGATGTGATAGTAGATAGACGGCACAAGTATACACACGTATAAATTAAACATAATACATTTGTAATGTATTATAATATACAATATATTAAACATATACAATGTAATTTTGATATACAATATATAAATTAAAGATACATAAATAATTCAGCCCCTGAATTGTAATTGAATCGTGAGATGCCCAAAGATTCCTACGTGTAACGGCCGAGTAAAAAAAATGTGACAGTATCAAGCGTCTTTTAGCACACATTTAGCCCAACAAAGTTGTATGGAGCTATGAAGTTGAAAAAATAAAGAAAATAGATGTTTAAAATGTGTTTTTAATTAATTGTAATCATTTCAAATCATTCAAAATGGGCTAAATGCAAAATAATTTAGAATGGTTGTGATATATATATATATATATATATATATATATATATATATATATATATATATATATATATATATATATATATATATATATGTGTGTGGGAAAAAAATCACAAGACTATTTCATCTCTACAGGCCTGTTTCATGAGGGGGGTACCCTCAATCGTCAGGAGATTTTAATGGGAGCATTCGCATACCATGGTTTATATAGGGCACAGAGTGGGTGGGTACAGGCTGGCCTAGGGGCGTGGTGATTGGTTCATGTGTTACCTAGGAGGTGTTTCCGTCTATGGCGGCATGTTGTTACAATTTCGCTGCGCTTGTTGAGGGATGACAGGTCTGGACGGTAGATAATAAACAGTTTCTCTTTCAAGCATAGGTTGCATCTTTTATTACCACTATTGTAAGGTGTGCTGGATGCAAGAATTTGCCATGTTATTGAATATTCAACATTATTGTCTTTGAGGTCCCAAATGTGTTTGCTGAGTTCTGTGGTATTTCGCAGGTTTTTGTTCCTGAAAGAAGCCTTGTGGTTGTTCCATCTGGTTTTGAATTCACCCTCGGTTAATCCTACATATGTGTCGGATGTGCTAATGTCCTTGCGTATTACCTTAGATTGGTAGACAACTGATGTTTGTAAGCATCCCCCGTTGAGGGGGCAATCAGGTTTCTTTCGACAGTTACATGCTTTGTTGGTTTTGGAGTCGTTCTGACTGGGGGTCGACGGCTCATTTGCAATTATTTTGTTGTGGTTTGAGATGATTTGTCGTATATTGTTCATGCAGCTGTAGCTCAATTTGATGTTGTTCTTGTTGAATACTTTTCTTAGGGTGTTGTCTTTGGGAAAGTGTTTGTCAATCAGGTTGAGGAATTTGTGTCCAATGTTCGTTGAGACGTTTTTGCTGTATGGGGGGTTGTACCAGATGATGCCGTTTCGTTTTCTGTTCTTTTTTGGCTGGTTTCCTGGCGTGGGTTCATAGGTGAGGGTGAAATTGTATCCGCTTTCATCAAGGGCTTTTTGGTACGGGGGGGTTGCTTGGTCAAATTCAGCTTTGCTAGATGACAGCATCGATAGCCTTTTATTGATTCCGGTAGGTATTCTTTTCGTGGTGGTGGGTGGGTGGTTGCTGTCATGGTGCACGTATTGGAGTGTTGTGTTGGGTTTCGTGAATGGTTGGTAGCTGTTATTTCTCAGGTTGAAAGTGACGTCAAGAAAGTTGACGGTTTGCTTGTTGGCTTCAATCGTGATGACTACAAGCTAAGGCTCATAGAAAAGACGGAACACTTCCTAAGAAGGATGCGGTGGAAAGCACATTTTTTCCTCCACCCTGAAACAAAAGGAATGCAAAAGGAAACTTACGGATTCAAATCTACCAAGAACCCACCCACAGTTGAGGAACTAAAGGATTTTGAGAACGACATGCTCAAAATGATACAATCAGTCAAATTCAAGCCAATCCGCAACCCACTCCTCACCAAGCTGAAAAATGACAAGGAGCGCATCAAGAAAGTAAACAACCTCATCATAGCTGCCGATAAAACCACAAACTTCTACAGAATGGACATACCAGAACACCACACCTTACTGGACAGAAGCATCACCAAATCATACAAAAAAGCGCAACCCAACACCTTACAGAACATCCACCTGGAAAATAAAAGGATCGCGGCTGAACTGGACATTGAGGACAGGGTGGACGCCACAGCCAACAAGGAAGCCTTCATCACATTGAAGGATCACAAACCCAACTTCGCAAATAACCCAACATGCCGACTAATAAACCCAACTAAATCTGAAATAGGAAAAATCAGCAAAATAATCCTGGACAGAGTCAACACAAAAATCAAGGACAAAACACCACTCAACCAATGGAGAAATACAGCAGCAGTAATCAAATGGTTCAACAACATCCAAGACAAACAACAGCACAACTTTATCTCCTTTGATATCGAGGAATTTTACCCTTCCATCACGCAAGACCTACTGACTCAAGCACTAGACTTCGCCTCAGACTACGACTCAATCACAGGCAACGAAAGAAACATCATCATCCACGCAAAAAACTCCATTCTCATCCACAACAGTACACCATGGCAAAAAAAGAACAATGCAACATTTGACGTCACTATGGGAAGTTTTGACGGAGCAGAAACGTGTGAACTCGTTGGGAGTTTCCTCCTCTCCCAGCTCGCTAGCCTCAATCTGAACCTTGGTATTTACCGTGATGACGGACTGGCAGTGTGTCGCGCCTCGCCAAGGAGCAGCGAGAATACCAAGAAGCGCATATGCCAAATTTTCAAAGAGAACGGCCTACGGATCACGATTGAAGCCAACAAGCAAACCGTCAACTTCCTTGACGTCACTTTCAACCTGAGAAATAACAGCTACCAACCATTCACGAAACCCAACACAACACTCCAATACGTGCACCATGACAGCAACCATCCACCCACCACCACGAAAAGAATACCTACCGGAATCAATAAAAGGCTATCGATGCTGTCATCTAGCAAAGCTGAATTTGACCAAGCAACCCCCCCGTACCAAAAAGCCCTTGATGAAAGCGGATACAATTTCACCCTCACCTATGAACCCATGCCAGGAAACCAGCCAAAAAAGAACAGAAAACGAAACGGCATCATCTGGTACAACCCCCCATACAGCAAAAACGTCTCAACGAACATTGGACACAAATTCCTCAACCTGATTGACAAACACTTTCCCAAAGACAACAACCTAAGAAAAGTATTCAACAAGAACAACATCAAATTGAGCTACAGCTGCATGAACAATATACGACAAATCATCTCAAACCACAACAAAACAATTGCAAATGAGCCGTCGACCCCCAGTCAGAATGACTCCAAAACCAACAAAGCATGTAACTGTCGAAAGAAACCTGATTGCCCCCTCAACGGGGGATGCTTACAAACATCAGTTGTCTACCAATCTAAGGTAATACGCAAGGACATTAACACATCCGACACATATGTAGGATTAACCGAGGGTGAATTCAAAACCAGATGGAACAACCACAAGGCTTCTTTCAGGAACAAAAACCTGCGAAATACCACAGAACTCAGCAAACACATTTGGGACCTCAAAGACAATAATGTTGAATATTCAATAACATGGCAAATTCTTGCATCCAGCACACCTTACAATAGTGGTAATAAAAGATGCAACCTATGCTTGAAAGAGAAACTGTTTATTATCTACCGTCCAGACCTGTCATCCCTCAACAAGCGCAGCGAAATTGTAACAACATGCCGCCATAGACGGAAACACCTCCTAGGTAACACATGAACCAATCACCACGCCCCTAGGCCAGCCTGTACCCACCCACTCTGTGCCCTATATAAACCATGGTATGCGAATGCTCCCATTAAAATCTCCTGACGATTGAGGGTACCCCCCTCATGAAACAGGCCTGTAGAGATGAAATAGTCTTGTGATTTTTTTCCCACACATACATATATTGCGCTCTACTACGGTATCGAGCGCTATTTTTTGGATAACCTTATTAAGACATATATATATATATATATATATATATATATATATATATATATATATATATATATATATATATATATATATATATATATATATATATATATATATATATAGATATATATGTATATATATATATGTGTACATATATATGTATGTATGTACATATATATATATACAGTATATATACATATATGTATGTATACAGTATATATACATATATGTATGTATGTATGTATGTATGTATGATGTATGTATGTATGTATATATATATATATATATATATATATGTGTACATATATATATACATGTATGTATGTATGTATGTACATATATATATATATATATATATGTATATATATATATATATACAGTATATATATACATATATGTATGTATGTATATATATCTATATATATACATACATACCCCCCGCGACCCCGAAAGGGACAAACGGTAGAAACTGGATCGATGGATATATATATATACATATTTATATTTGTGTGTGTGTGTGTGTGTGTGTGTGTGTGTGTGTGTGTGTGTGTGTGTGTGTGTGTGTGTGTGTGTGTGTGTGTGTGTGTGTGTTTGTGTTTGTGTTTGTGTGTGTAACAATAACTATTTATTGTGTACCTTTTTTAAATGAAAAACCTTTGGTTGTTATATTTGCAGGTATTCTCTCACAGTGTGGACAGGCCAGAATGATACGTTTACTATACAGGATCTGCTTCCTTACAGAACACAGATGGATGTCAGCAGAATCTGCTATGACCTACCAGATATTATACGGACAGAGCTCATTAACATATCACAAGATAATATCTGTTAATGACATTTTTACCAAGCTGACTGTAGGAGACAGAAATGTGTATATAATAGAGGTGAGGGAATAATCCATTTTTAGATACATCGCATATCGGACATGGCCGATTGTAAAATAAATTAGTAAACGTAAATAATCGATAATCGATTTCTTTATTGTAAATTAAGTAATGCAGACAGTTCTACAATTTGTCTGACTGCAGCGAGCCACCTCGTTGAGAGATACAACCAACTCCTTTATTTTTGGGCACTTAAGATCCAGTTTTGTACATATTTCCATTAATTTAATAAATGTGATGGGATTTAATTTAACTGTTTCTTATTACAAATGCATTGTTTTTAAAGTTGCAAGTGCTAAACACTTATTTAGTGAAACAAAAAGAAATGTAAAACTGTATCAATATATATGTACAAACGTTTGTAGATTAAAGATGCATCAATAATCTAATTTTAATTGAATTGTAGCTCCTGAATGGTAATCGTAATCGAATGGTGAGGTGCCTGGAGATTCCCACTTCTTGAGCAAAAGCTGTGAATACTTATGCACGTGTGATTTTTTTATTTTTAATACATTTGCAAAAACACAACACTTTTTCACATCGTCATTATTGGTTATTGTGTGTAGAATTTTGAGGACTAAAATGAATTAATTCCAATTTGGAATAATGCTGTAACAGGAAATGTGGAATACGGTAAGTGAATGTACAAATATTTGGACAATGTGGTGTCTTTTTACATTGTGCTTTTTACTAAATTAACTGGAAATAAAATAATCAACTTTAAGTTTAAATTCTTTATTTACCCCTAATCCCAATCCAGGGCATTCACTTGTGCAAGATGTGATTTTGGGTGTGTATGAAAAATAAATAAATCTTTCTGACTTTCTTATGTCATCATTTCCACATTCTTATCTCATAATTTCCACTTTTTTATCTCATAAATATGACTTTTTACCTCATATTTATGACTTTTTTTCTCATAACTTTGACTTTTTTTTTCTCATTATGACTTTTTATCTCATAATTACGACTTTTTATTTTATAATATTGACATCCTTATCTCCTTTTCGACTTTCTTATCTTCTAATCTTGACTTTTTATCTCAATATTGTGACTTTTTATCTCATAATTTCAACTTTTTATCTCTTAATAATGACTTTTTGTCTCATTATGACTTACCTTTGGGGATTTTGTATTCCTCCGAAACAGGCTCCTGTAACTTATTGTAGCCTATAGAGTATAAGTAAATGCATGATAGGGACAAAACAATAACCTGAATAATCCTAAACTAATTAGATTGATATTTTTATAATCCTTTTTCTGTTGAAATTATTGATACTCAGATTTAATGTTGTTGTTGTAATATTCCTCAGATTGCTAGAATTTTTTTAAATTGCATTCAGCAATCTTTTATTGTTATTGTTGTGGAACATTCCATCAAAACTTTATTTATACAGCACATTTATTGTATTTGTTGTGGAACATTCAATCAAAACTTTATATAGCATTTTTATTATTTCTGTTGTAGAACATTCAATTAAAACTTTATTCATATAGCACTTTTATTTTATTGTTGTAGAACATTCAATCAAAACTTTATATAGCACTTTTATTGTTGTAGAACACTCAATCAAAATTTTATGTATATAGTACTTTTATTTTATTGTTGTGTAACATTCAATCAAAACTTTATTTATACAGCACTTTTATTTTTATATATGACACTTTTATTTTTATTGTTGTGGAACATTCAATCAAAACTTTATTTATATAGCCCTTTTATTTTTATTGTCTCCAAAAGACATGCACCTGGGGATAGGTTGATTGGCAACACTAAATTGGTCCTCGTGTGTGAATGTGAGTGTGAATGTTGTCTGTCTATCTGTGTTGGCCCTGCGATGAGGTGGCGACTTCCCCCGATTGAAGCTGAGATAGGCTCCAGCGCCCCCCGCGACCCCGAAGGGAATAAGCGGTAGAAAATGGATGGATAGATGGATTTTTATTGTTGTAGAACATTCAATCAAAACTTTAAATAACACTTTTATTTTATTGTTCTGAAACATTCAATCAAAACGTTATTTATACAGCACTTGTATTCTTTCTGTTGTAGAACATTAAATTAGACCTGTATTCATATAGCACTTTTATTTGTTATTGTTGTGGAACATTCAATCAAAACTTTATTTATATAGCACTTTTATTCTTATTGCTGGTGAACATTCAATCAGAACTGTATTCATATAGCACTTCCATTGTATTTTATGTGGGACATTCAATCAAAACTTTATGTATATAGCACTTTTATTTTTATTGTTGTGAAACATTCCATCAAAACTTTTATACAGCAGTTTTATTGTTAATGTTGTGGAACGTTCAATCAAAACTTCATATAACACTTTTATTTTATTGTTGTGAGAAATTCAATCAAAACTTTATTTATACAGCACATGTATTTTGATATATAGCACTTTTATTTTTATTGTTGTGAAACATTCAATCAAAACTTTATTTACACAGCCCTATTATTTTTTTTTTGGTTGTAGAACATTCAATCAAAACTTTATATAGCACTTTTATTTTATTGTTGTAAAACATTCAATCAAAGCTTTATGTAAATAGCACTTTAGTTCTTTCTGTTGTAGAACATTCAATCAAAACTGTATATAGCACTTGTATTTTTATTGTACTACATTCAATCAAAGCTTTATATAGTACTTGTATTTTTATTGTAGTAAATGCAATCAAAACTTTATATAGCACTTTTATTCTTATTGTTGTGGAACATTCAAACAAAACTTTATTTATATAGCACTTTTATTCTTATTGCTGTGGAACATTCTATCAGAACTGTATTCATACACCTGTAGCACTTTTATTGTATTTGATGTGGAACCTTCAACCAAAACTTTATTTATATAGCACTTTTATTGTAATTGCTGTGGAACATTCAATCCAAACTGTATTTATATAGCACTTTTATTGTATTTGATGTGGAACATTCAATGAAAACTTTATTTATATAGAACTTTTATTTTTATTGTTGTGAAACATTCAATCAAAACTTTTATACAGCAGTTTTATTGTTAATGTTGTGGAACATTCAATCAAAACTGTATTTATACAGCACTTTTACTGTATTTGATGTGGGACATTTAATCAAAACTTTTAGCACTTTTATTTTTATTGTTGTGAAACATTCAATAAAAGCTTTTATATAGCAGTTTTATTGTAAATGTTGTGGAACATTTAATCAAAACTACGGTATATAACACTTATTTGTATCATTGTGAAACATTCAAACAAAACTTTTATATGGCAGTTTTATTGTTAATGTTGTGGAACATTCAATCAAAACTTTATTTATATAACACTTTTATTTTTATTGTTGTGAAACATTCAATCAAAACTTTATTCGTACAGCACATTTATATTGATATATAGCCCTTTTATTTTTATTGTTGTAGAACATTCAACCAAAACTTTATATAGCAATTTTATTTAATTGTTGTGAAACATTTAATCAAAACTTTATTTAAATGGCACTTTTATTCTTTCTGTTGTAGAACATTCAATCAAAACTTTATGTAGCACTTGTATTCTTATTGTTGTGGAACATTCAATCAAAGCTTTATTTATATAGCACTTGTATTCTTATTGCTGTGGAACATTCAATCAGAACTGTATTCATATAGCACTTTTATTGTATTTGATGTGGAACATTCAATCAAAACTATTTATAGAGCACTTTTATTCTAATTGCTGTGGAACATTAAATCAAAACTTTTATATAGCAGTTTTATTGTTAATGTTGTGGAACATTCAATCAAAACTTTATTTATATAGTACTTTTATTTTTATTGTTGCGGAACATTCAATCAAAACTTTATTTACATAGACCTTTTGTTTTTATTGTTGTAGAACATTCAATCAAAACTTTTTTTTAAATGGCACTTTTATTATTTCTGTTGTAGAACATTCAATCAAAACTTTATATGGCACTTGTATTTTTATTGTAGTACATTTAATCAAAACTTTATATTGCACTTGTATTTTTATTGTTGTGGAACATTCAATAAAACTTTAATTATATAGCACTTTTATTCTAATTGCTGTGAAACATTCAATCAGATTTGTATTCATATAGCACTTTTATTCTAATTGATGTGGAACATTCAATCAAAACTTTATTTATATAGCACTTTTATTTTTATTGTTGTGAAACATTCAATCAAAACTTTATTCATACAACACTTGTATTTTTATTGTTGTGAAACATTCAATCAAAACTTTTACATAGCAGTTTTATTGCTAATGTTGTGGAACATTTAATCAAAACTTTGTTTGTATGGCACTTTCATTTCTATTGTTGTGGGACATTCAATCAAAACTTTATTTATATAGCGTTTTTATTGTTTTGTTTTGAAACATTCAATCAAAACTTTATTTATATCACACTTTTATTGTTGTGAAACATTCAATCAAAACTTTATTTATATAGCACTTTTATTCTTTCTGTTGTAGAACATTCCATCAAAACTTTTGAATATCACGTTTAATGCACAGTCAATAGGAAGAGATTTACATCAGTTAAAAACAAAAACACACACTTACACACACACTTATTCCTCGAGTAATTTGAATATGTCAATTGTCAAAAAAAAAAGTACAATATTTTTTTCTCTGCCTCCATGAACCGCTTATTTAATGTTAAGACTAACCGCACGTTGTTAGCTAAAATAAGTTAGCCGCGCCACCTAAATCTATTAACATATGAGATAAGCTGATTTTTACTAAGTTAAAAAAGTACATGGTGATGGTGATAGCGATGTAATTTTATCTTTAAATACAGCCACAGCAACGTCAAATCTTGGGTTTTAGAAACAATGGTTATTTGCGCTAATCGCTAATTTGTGAGGAGTTTGTGCCATCGGAGGCAACGTTCATTATTTCACATCGGAGATCAAGAAAGCTAGTAAGAATTGTAACAATGTTAAAGTTAAAATACAAATGATTGTCACACGCACACACGAGGTGTGGTGAAATTTGTCCTCTGCATTTGACCCATCCCCTTGTTCACCCCCTGGGAGGTGATTGGAGCAGTGAGCAGCGGTGGCCGCGCCCGGGAATCATTTTTGGTGATTTAACCCCCAATTCCAACCCTTGATGCTGAGTGCCAAGCAGGGAGGTAATGGGTCCCATTTTTATAGTCTTTGGTATGACTCGGCCGGGGTTTGAACTCACGACCTACCGATCTCAGGGCGGACAGTGTGTTGTGACCTGTGTACCGAGGAGCTTGTGGGTGAGGACACAGAGTGGTGGGACATTGATGTAAGTCCTCCTGTTTAAAAAAATGTTTAATCGTTTTATTTTCCCCCCAAATGTGACATGTAGCTAGCCTATCTGATTGTATGTGCATATAAATCAGGCATGTCAATTTAAATGGGAGCAGTTTTTGTGCAAGAGCCACATTATTTTGTCTTAAAATTTACTGTATATGACATTCAATACCACAAATGTAATAACTCATCTAATTCACAACAATATTAATCTACATTTATTAAGATAGGCTTTCCAAAAATGTGTTATTGTTAGGGGTGTCCTGACAACATTTTCATTGATATTGGAGCCTTGAGCCTTGGCCTATACCGATAATAATCTGATACGATATCCTAGAGATCATTGATGATAATAGTACACACTCTTATAATTTTGTAGTGCGGAATGTTATAAAAAGGTTTGATAGTCAAATTACCCCTAGAACAACTGTAGGTATAAAAAACTATCTTTAAAATTTAAGTGGAGCGGTAATTTGTTGTTTTTTTCTGGCAACACAATAAATCCTTAAATTAAGCTCATGATGCAGTAAATTGAATGATGCAGACACGTTTGTTACTGAATACTTTCTCATACACTTCTGCCTTGCATCTGACTTTGTACGTGTAAGTAATATACAACTATAATTATTTCATACTAAAAATGTGCTGTTTTAGACTGCAATATTGTTCAATTATTATTTCCTGTGTGTAGCTTGTGTGCTATTGTGTGCATAGCTGTTGCGTAGCTGCTAGCTCCTCGTAGCCTATAGCTTACAGTGTTTACCTTTTGTAAATGACTTGACTAAAATAGAAGAAAAGAGCAACCTTGTGTGTTTATTGGAGGATATTTAGATGTTAACGGTGCACCTTTGCACAAGTCAACACACTGCAGGACTGCTTGTATCGCACATTATATCACACACAAGTCAACACGCTGCAGGACTGCTTGCATCGCACATGATATCACACACAAGTCAACACGCTGCAGGACTGCTTGTATCGGAGCTTGTAGGGCTTGAAAGGGCACGTGATTTCGCAATGCATTGTGGGGGCTGGGCAGCTAGACAAAGTTTTTGTTTACACGGCTCAACCAGCAGTATTGTGAGAGAGCGCAACAAACTGAATTAAAGTGGATCGTACGAGAGAGAAAAAATCAAGCGACTGTACCGAAACAAAGTGGACCCTGTTCCAAAGACTCGCCACCTTGGAAAAGAAGTCAAACTGGTGCAATTGATCCATATGAAAACGCCCAGTAGCTGAGATTTGAGCAAGCTGTCCAAAGTGTCCTGTATCTCGCTCGTCAACGGAATCCGTTTTTTTTACACGCTAAACATTTCAGAATTCAAAGTCGGTGAAGGCTCACGGACAAACTAACTTTGGCTTTGCGAAAGACCTCGGAATTTGACATCAGAAAGAGAAGCTTTTTTGTCCTTTAGAGGTAAATCAACAGGTGCGGAGATTGAGAGTGGACAAGAATGTGTGAGCGTAACACAAGTTAACTTTCGGTTTCGATCTGTGCCAAGGCTGTGCAGGGACACAAGCATATTATTAGCTGGGTCCTCTCTGCAGCGCTGGTATTGCTCCTGTTTGTATTTACTCCTTTTTGCAGAACAAATTATAAAATTAATAATAATTATTATTATTATAAAATTATATAATAATATAATATATCAGTATATATTATATACTGCATATATTATATGTAAATATTACATATATGTTATATTTTCTATTGCTACTATTGTAGATTTTTAGTCTACTTCATACCTGAATTATCCTTTCCCTCCTTACCCTTTCCATCCTTTGTAACTGAGCAACTGTGTGGAACCATTTAACTTGTGGATCAATAAAGTTTGTCTAAGTCTAAGTCTAAATTGTCTTCAATTATGGTCACCTCTCTTTGTTCAGACAGCCTCAGAATAAAATCATCTGGGAGGACTCTTCCTTATAAAAGGGAGGCTCCCAATACAAATTGGTTTCAAACTAACCATTTTTTAACTCTGAAATACACTGTACATTAATATGGGAAATATTTCAAGTCTTCTCAGTCATCTATAAATAAATATTACTTTTTTCCCCAAATACTGTACCTTGTTCGTATTCCTCAACTAGCTTAGTTTAGAATAACTGTAGATCATTTGGTAAAATGACTGTTTTGTTGTTGTAATTTTCGAACACACCACCAGGGTGTGCACATCAGGGAATCAGTTATTACCACTCTCTCATGCAGTGCGTATGTAAAATTGCTGTCCTCCTGAAGTCTTTATTAAAGCCAAGTTATTCATGCAGCTCGACATGGTTCTTCCTACTGGTAACCACAAACAACAACATGGTGTCAGAGTAGTGGACAAACTTCTCGCCTGTGAGTACTTTTTGTACTAAAATTTGCCACCGGAGATTTTTTTCCTGCCGTGCGGTGGACACGCCGATCCATAATGGCGGACGGGTTTCGTCGTCCAGACCCAGTCGTCTTCAACGACAATGTCGCGGAGAACTGGCGCATTTTTGAGCAAGAATATGACATTTTCATTGCTGCTGCTCACTCGGACAAGCCCGCGAAGACCCGCGCATACATCCTATTAAACCTCGCTGGTCCAGAAGCGATCGAGAGGGAGCGCTCGTTTGCGTACGTGCCAGAGGTGCGTGCCGCCGGCGCGGGCGGTGCTATTCTCGCTCCTGCGGAGTCGCGGGAAGATCCCGAGTGCCTGAAGAGGAAGTTCAGAGAAATGTGCAATCCGCGAACGAACAAAACATTGGAAAGGCACAAGTTCCATTCGAGAATTCAAAAGCATGGGGAGAGCATGGAATCATTCATCAGTGATTTGAAGATTAAAGCCAAAACATGTCAATTTGGAGATCTAACTGATGAACTCATATGTGACAAAATTGTGTGTGGCATCACAAACGACTCTCTGAGAAAGACATTACTGAGGGACAGTGAATTGACTCTTGCCAAGGCAATCTCAATCTGCCGTATTCACGAAATGACAGAGGAAAATATCAAAACATTGGCTACACAAGCTACCAATATTGATGAGATTAAACCCACACAATACAAGCATAGGTGGATTAATGAACGGGCCTACCGGGCCCAGGCCCAGGGGGCCAGAGGCCCCAAGGGGCCAGGTCAACTTGGCCCCGCGGCCGCGACGCATGCAAAACTACTTTTGCAAAAATAATAATCTTAGGCCCCAAGGGGCCAGGCCAACTTGGCCCCGCGGCCATGATCCAAAAGAGGGTCAGAGGCCCCAAGGGGCCAGGTCAACTTGGCCCCGCGGCCGCGACCCACAGAGGGCCAGAGGCCCCAAGGGGCCAGGCCAACATGGCCCCGCGGCCATAATCCATAGACGGTCAGAGGCCCCAAGGGGCCAGGCCAACTTGGCCCCGCGGCTGCGACCCACAGAAGGCCAGAGGCCCCAAGGGGCCAGGTCAACTTGGCCCCACGGCCACGATCCATAGAGGGTAAGAGGCCCCAACGGGCCAGGTCAACTTGGCCCCGCGGCCGCGACCCACAGAGGGCCTGAGGCCCCAAGGGGTCAGGCCAACTTGGCCCCGCGGCCACGATCCATAGAGGGCCAGAGGCCCCGAGGGGTCATGCCAACTTGGCCCCGATCCATAGAGGGTCAGAGGCCCCAAGGGGCCAGGCCAACTTGGCCCCGCGGCCACAATCCACAGAGGGCCAGAGGCTCTCAATCCTTATTATCAAAGCTAATTCTCAAATTGGATCACACAACCTCACTCACATATTCTTTATCAATTATTAAAGGTTGTTTCTAAATTTTGATCACAGAACTTAATGCAAATATTCTTGATTGATTGGCAAAGCTCATTCTCAAATTTTGATTACACAACCTTACTCTGACAAATTATTATTATCAAAAAGCTCTATCTCGAATTTGGATCACAGAATCTCACTCAAGTATTCTTAGCTGTGCCCCTCCCCCATCGAGTCTTTCATAAACCGGTCTGTTCTTTTAGAATCTCCTCATTTGGTACTTTGAACTCGTGAGTGACTGCTCAAAATTTGGTTTCCTTTCCCTCAGTTCAGACTCAGAGATAATTTGAAATCATTCCACAAGAAGTTTAACGCGCACACACACACGACACACACACACTTGAGTTGAGCATTACTTGGAAATTCTTATATTTTCCATTTTGCTGTTATTATCAGCATCTTCCCATTTTGTCCTTTTCTTTCAAAAAAGTTTACAGTCTGACATTTGTCACTGCTGTCAGTTAATAACTTTTTGGTCTTTGACCCATTTTGTCATTTTCTCGATTCGATCGTCACTGACCACTCTCTCCTGTCTGGCAGACATCGTTGCTGCCATCATAGCCAGCAAGCTGCCTGCAGATAGCAACATTTTGGTATCCTTTGTGAAAATATTTAGAAAGTAGACAAAAGTACACAAAGTTGTACAACTATTATCTTTATGATCTTTTTGTTTGTTTGTTTGTTTCTCTGTTACTGTGTGTGGCCAATTAAGCGACTTTTGGCCATACCTGGCTGGTGACATTTAGCGACTTTCTGGTTGTTGTTAAAATTAATAATAGCAACAGTTCTCTTCATCTTAATGCAATTTATTGTGTCTGTCTCTCCACATTTTGCCATTAGGTACTTTGAGCTCTTGTTGGTCAGTCACTCTAAGGTACATTGTTGCTGCCATCATAGCTAGCAAGCTGCCTGCAGATAGCGACATTTTGGTGTCCTTTGAGAAATATTAAGAAAGAAGACAAAAGTACAAGACATTGTACGATTACTATCTTTTTAAAAATTATTTGTTTCACTGTCAGTGTGATTGAGCGACTTTACCGCTAGATTTCGCGTCTTTTGGCCATACCTGGCTAGCGACTGAAAACATCATTTAGCGACTTTTTGGTTGTGAAGATAAGTGGTAAAAGCAGATCTGCCTGTTGGTCTTCCCACATTTTGCCATTTGGTACTTTGCACTCTTGTTGGTCACTCCAAGGCATTTGTCCCTGCCTTCAGCTAGTCACTTGGCTCTTTTGGAATTTATTTCACTGTAATTGGCTCTCTCTTTCTCCTCAGTACAAATCAGTGTGTTCCCTTGCCATTCATCACTGACCACTCCGCTCTCCTGTCTGTCAGACATTGTTGCTGCATGCAGATAGCTTGGAGTCCTTAGTGAAAATATCAGAAGAGAAAAGTACACAATTATCTTAATCATCTTTTTTTATTCACTGTCAGTCCTTCAGTGAGTCCCAGTGTGTTGGCGATTAAGCAACGTTGGCATTCGATTTAGAGACTTTTGGCCATACATGACTGGCGACTCAAAACGTCATCTAGTGACTTTCGCTGTCTGAGTTTAGCATTGATTGGAAATCTGTTATCAGTTCTTATAGAAATCAGCTGATTTCTGCTTTTGACTGTTAATGCTAGATTGCTAGTTTTGAAAATTGCATCACTCACACACACACACACACACACACACACACACACACACACACACACACACACACACACACACACACACACACACACATAGTTGGTTAAGCTGTTGTGATAGGCAAAGAGCCAATGTGCACAGAAAGAAGGGAAATATGGATCATAAACGTCTAAGTGGAGGAGCTAGAAAAAAAATTCAGCAAGAAAAGAAAAAAAAGGAATCAGTTTTACTTGAGAGTGTTCCAAATATCTCCAGCTTCTTCAGTACAAAGACATCTGCTGAAAGCAATTCTATAAATGCTACTGCAAATTCAGCTAAGGTTAGCAATGCACCTGAGCTAGCATGTAGCTCCCAAGATCCTGAGACCACTACAAGTGTACGCACTGAACCAAATGCTTCGGATGCTAATGATTCAACCAACTCAGCAGTAGCCAGTTGCTCGGATGAATGTGAGGTCACTGCACCTCTGGACAGTATAGAAAATGAGTTGAATCTTTCTTCAACACCATCTACAGTGACAACTCTACCTAGTGATCCCGCTAAATGGGCTGACACCCTCACTGAGTCAATGAAGGAAGTTCTTATTCAAAGAGGTGCAAAATCATTTCACAACCGTCACAGCCATTATCCAGCTTCTGTGAGGAACAGTGGGCTAGGAGGCAAAACCCGATGCCTAAACAATGAACATTTTACTTCACACCTGCCCAATGGACAACGAGTACAAAGAGAGTGGATGATGTACTCTCCCTCTACTGGTAATGTTTACTGCTTTGCATGCAAACTGTTTTCCCCAAAAACGCATTCTTTTGTGACAGGCTATTGTGATTGGAAACACTCAGAAAGATTTGGTGAACATGAGCGAAGTGCTGAGCACATAACCTGCATGCAAGCAGTCTTGAACCGCGCCACAGGTGCCACAGTTGATGCAGACCTGTTCAAACAGTTTCAGGCAGAGAGCAGCTATTGGAGGCAGGTGTTACAAAGAGTTGTTGCAGTCATTAAATTCCTTGCAGAAAGGGGCCTTGCATTTAGGGGTAAAAATGAATCGTTAGGGTCTCCTCTCAATGGGAACTACCTTGGTATTCTGGAGGTCCTGGCTGAATTTGATCCCTTTCTAAAGGATCACATCAGAAAGTTTGGGCAGATGGGTCGAGGTAATACCTCATATCTGTCCTCCACCATTTGTGAGGAATTCATTGAATTGATGGGTGCAAAAACCAAACAGGCTATAGCAGATGAACTGCAAGCAAGCAAATACTACTCTATCATTGTGGATTCAACCCCAGATTTATCTCATGTGGACCAATTGACATTCATATTCCGTTTTGTTAGCAAAGAGGGCAGTGTTGTTGAACGCTTTGTGGGTTTTGAGCCCATTAATAGCCATACAGGTGAAAGTTTGGCTAACTGTGTCATGTCTGTGTTGGAAAATCTAGGGTTAGAGCTGTCAAATTGCAGGGGGCAGGCTTATGATAATGCCAGCAACATGTCAGGGAGGTATAATGGGTTGCAGGCTCACTTAAAGAAAAGCAACCCATTAATACACTATATTCCATGTGCAGCTCACTCTTTGAATTTGGTGGGAGTCAACAGCATTGACAGATGTGGAAATGAAGTCTCTAAGTATTTTGACTTGATTCAGTCTATTTACAACTTCACAACTGCATCCACACACCGATGGGACAGGGTATTTGGCAGAGGTGGGACCAAGTCATTGCTTTGCAAGTCACAAGTAAGTCTCAAGTCTTTTCCCTCAAGTCTCGAGTCAAGTCCCGAGTCAAGACAGGGCAAGTCCGAGTCAAGTCCAAAGTCAAGACTGGAAAGTCTCAAGTCAAGTCCCAAGTCCTGCATTTTGAGTTTCGAGTCCTTTCAAGTCATTTAACCACAGACTAATATATTTACACAGATTGTGTATGCTTTTAAAACGCTGTATTTATTAATTAAAACAAGTGCATTTGAAATTGCAGGGAAAAAGATAGTGCTGACATTGCACTTCAAAATAGCACTATTAACCAGTCATTTTAAACATGTAACTCATTCCTTTACAGAATAAACACATTTGAAAAAAACAAGTGCAACTGTACTTATTTGCACAAAAGTGTTAACATTGTATTTCCATGGCATATTGCATTGTAACTAGTTCCACAGCAGTTTCTATCCTGTTCTTACCTTATCTCATTGATCTCATCTCATACTGTATGTGTGTTTATGTGTGCGTACACATGAAAAACATAACAAATATATGAACATAACAATGAACAGAGTTGTACTTTTTAGATGTCAGGACCCTATGCAATATGTACACATATTCTTAACATAGTATACATTTTAACTGACCTTTATTTGACTATGTTTGTCTTTTTGTAGGTGGCTAAAATACGCGGTGCTGCTGACTGCCGTCTAACGTTACGTTACTGTGTGTGATACATTGACTAACGTAATGTTACTGTGTGTGATACATTGACTAACGTAATGTTACTGTGTGTGATACATTGACTAACGTTACGTTACTGTGTGTGATACATTGTCTAACATTACGTTACTGTGTGTGATACATTGACTAACGTTACGTTACTGTGTGTGATACAGTGACTAACGTAATGTTACTGTGTGTGATACATTGTCTAACGTAATGTTACTGTTTGTGATACATTGACTAACGTAATGTTACTGTGTGTGATACATTGACTAACGTTACGTTACTGTGTGTGATACATTGACTAACGTTACGTTACTGTGTGTGATACATTGACTAACGTAACGTTATGTATAGGTACCTCATGAAACCCTGCTTAAAAAAAATCACTTGACAAAAAGTATGAATAAGGTAGCAAACTGCAGTGGACGCAACAGATTGCCATGTTTGCAATGACGTTATAACCATAGACATCTTATAAGTAGACGCAGCATTGGTTGCTGTGACGTGAGCAATTTGCCCGCCATCTTGAAGTGCTGATGAGGAGCCGGCGAGCAGCCTAAACTGACAGTTGAAAGGTAGAAAACAAAGATGGTGTTCAGCGTTTTCCTGCTCAAATGAGCGGACTGTTGAAAATAGGAATCGGGGGATTACTTTTCACAAGTAAGATTTAACATTAACGTAGTATTGGTTGTATTTTATGAAAATAATATTACCACAGAGTTGAGAAGGATCAAAGATCTTCAATATTTGTATGTGAAAATCACAAAGAAATCTTCTGGGTGAGGATGACGCCCCTACAGGGGTTTGGTTTACAAACTTTCAGCCCCACCTAAAACAAAATTCACCAGCCACTACTGATTATGATGCATTCTCATTTTAGGCAAAGTATAAGACAATACTTTCTTAACAGTATAATTGTAACCAGGAATCAGTCTTCAAGTAACAATATTCAAATACTAACATTGTTGGGTTAAACAGAATTTGGTTTTATTCTGAATCCAGTGAAACAGATTGGTGGTTTTAGCTGATATGAAGACTTTCAGGTGTTTATATATGTTTAAGTATTTGGCAGACGCTTTTATCCAAAGCGACTTACATAAAATAATACATATAAAACAATCACTGCAAACATTATCATTTAAGGGAAGAATGTAATAGAAAATATCAATACAAAGTGTCAAGACAGAATAAACTCTCTGCTGCTGAAGCAACAGAGATACAGTCTATAGGTCCCTAAGATATATAGATATCTAATGTATTCATACATTGTTTATGTAGGATACACGCATATGTATATATAACCTAATCATATTGTTTCTTCAACTTAAAAATAGCTTACCGTTTTTTTTCCCCTTCTCTGGGATTATATTCCCAGTTTTGATCTCGGACGTCTGGTCACTTATAGCGTATAAGAATATTATATTACTGTTAAGCAAACTATGAATAATAAAACACGCCAAAACATGTGTCTGTTACACACGTATGACAAAAAAGCGCGTGAAAATCAGTGGTATTCAGTGAGGTAAAATGAATTAAATGCGCTGACAGTTCATTGCTCCTGCCAAATGAATTGCACTGAGTGGAGCGGATCACCACTCCAAGATGGCGGCCCCGCGCCTCGTCTGCGCCAGTAGGCATTAGCGCTCTATGCTGCGTCTACTTATAAGATGTCTATGGTTATAACGTTAGCAGTGAATTTGCAGCCTCACTGATTTAACTACACAGCAAATAAAAGTCACGTTACTTAGCCAATAAACGTTATCTTACATTCAAAACTTACCCTTCTTTGTGCAACTTCAAATGTCGAACGAAGTTGGAAGTTGTTGCGTCTCCATCTGTAATATTCGAACTGCGTGATTTGCATACGGCAATTCGTTTTTTGTTGACCAAGTCGTAGTTTTTATACCCGAACGAAACCAACTTTAACATAATTGTTTATCACTGGCACGTTGTTGGACCAACTCTTGTTCATTGGTTGTCCTGCAATTTGATTGGATGAATGCTGTGTGATGAAAACAACGTAGTTCTAATTTGATTGGCTGTTGTACTGACAGCACACCAGCTGACAGGAATAACACGCTGATAGACAGACAAAGAAAATGAAAGATACGGAGCGCTCCCAAATAACTTTTTAAGCTTTGGATTTTGGGGAAAGTGGCAAGTCATGTCAAGTCATGTCAAGTCAAAAGGCTCAAGTCCAAGTGAAGTCACAAGTCATTGATGTAAAGTCTAAGTCGAGTTGCAAGTCTCTTTACATTTTGTCAAGTCGAGTCTAAAGTCATCAAATTCATGACTCGAGTCTGACTCGAGTCCAAGTCATGTGACTCGAGTCCACACCTCTGGTATTTGGCAATTCCAACATAGATCTCACACTTAAAGCTTTATCCAACACGCGTTGGAGTTGCCGTGCAGAATCTACCAAAGCACTGTGGCAGAACTACAGTAAAATAAGAGCAGCACTACAGGGTATTTCCACTGATGACACAGAGAAACGAGACACACAAACTGAAGCTGACAGTCTAGTGCGGAAGCTGGATTCACTTGAGATGGCCTTCATGGCAGGCTTTTGGGACACTGTTCTGTCCAGATTTCAGGCCACAAGTCTGCAACTTCAAAAAGCAGACATTGACCTTGGTACAGCAGTTAGATTGCTGGAATCTCTGCGCACCTTTGTTCTCTCCCAAAGAGATCTATTTGATCATTTTGAGCAGAAAGCCTTAAACATGTTGGGTGGCACCCCATCTTACAGGGCTGAACGGACGAAGAAACGTAAAAAGTTTGCTGATGAATCAGCATCCCCAGATGTTGTGCTTGAGGGAAGGCAACTGTTTCAAATAGAGACATTTATTGCCTCTATTGATCAACTGAGTTCAAGCCTTAATCACCGTCTGGAGGCCTACAAACATCTGAACAATTTGTTCAGTGTCCTTTTCTCTTTGGATACAGAGTCCAATGCTTCAGTCCTTCACAAGGCCAAGATTCTCACTGAATCATACTCATCTGACCTCAATGAAAGTCTTGGACAGGAGCTTATACAGTTCAAATCTTTTATACAGCTCAACAACACTGATGAGGAGAGGACCCCTTCAGGACTGCTCAAAACAATAATACATTTTGGACTACAGCCTATGTTTCCTAATACATACATTGCGCTACAGATTTTTCTCACTCTACCGGTCAGTAACTGTGAGGGAGAACGCTCATTCTCTCTTTTGTCAAGAGTCAAAAATGAGCTGCGCACAAGAATGACTCAGAAAAGATTAAATGCGTTATCTCTAATGGCAATTGAGAGTGAGCTGACAAGAGAGTTGGACTTCAATGATGTGGTGGATGATTTTGCGAAATTGAAAGCACGAAAGAAACCCCTTGCTTAAAGGTGCACTGTGTAAGATTTTTAGGTTGTTATTTCCAGAATTCACCCATTCACTAATGTTAGGCTACCTGTTTTCATGAATACTTACCACCACCATAAAATTCTAAGTATCCATTATGACTGGGAGAATTGCACTTTCGCCATTTCTGGGAACTGTCTGTCACCTGGATTCTGAAGATAGGATTGACTTTAGGCAGAAGCTTGGTGCTTTCTCTGGCAAACTGAACCTCAAGCTTCATTCTCTGCAGCTTTGCATTCTTGTTCAGACTTTCATCGACAAGGAACTTTTCAACTTCCCCACTATCGTGAAGGGGCCACCAAAAGATTTCAGTGTGTCCAGCATGTCTAGTCTCTTCTTCTCCTGTCTTTGAGCCATCTCTTGTTTCTCGTCAGCCCAACTCTCGAATTTTGCCTTCATGAGTTTACTCCAGTTGAGTTCAACCTCTCTTTTTGCTTGTGCTGCTGCCTTGAAACCTCTGAAGCTCCTGGCTCTTCTGTAAAATTATTGACCTATTGACTGCATTCAGTGTGCCCAACTTCTTCAGTCTGTAGTCCACCTTGCCACATTGTCTCTCCATCCCAATGTTGTGCACAGGGGTGCCATCAATGTTACTAGCCTGTTCACTGACAGGGTCCATTGGGAAGGTCTCCTCATCCATCCCATAGTCCATCCTCTGCCTGGCCAGGACAGTCTTCAGATGGGGCAGCATGAGATCTGTCAGCTGCTTCACTTCATCCAAGTATTCGGCAGCCACGTCTGACACTGAGTTCAGGACATGTCCAGTGCCTGTCCAGCCACTATAGCATTCTTGCTGTCTACATCCAGATCCACCATGAAACTCTGTAGCACTTGCTCCATCTTCATATCGGCCTCCGCCAACCGCATCACTTTATTCATGGCACTGCTGAAGCCCAGTGTAGTGTGGGTGCCACAAAAGATCTGCCCTGCTGGTTTTTCCAAGTTGTTCATCTCTGCCAACAGCTTTGAAAAGCCTTTGTTGTGCTCTGTGCTGTCAGTCATATGTGCATCTACAAGTTTATAAACATCCTCCACATTGACTCCTCTGACCGACGCCAGTATTTCGAACCCCATATCCACTTGCATTTCTATGTCCTCAGTGGTCTCTCGGTGAATGGGTAAGACAGGCAGAGGAAATGGGCTATCTTGACCTGCATGCAGCCCTTGTACCATGAACTGACCTACACCTTTCTTTGTGGTGCTCTCCGATGCATGTGTTATCATTTTACCTTTCTCCTTCTCCTCCTCAAGCTTTCCCACAAAATAGATACAGACTTTGAGCCTCAATTTGCTGCACAGCTGCCGTTATGCCAAAGTGTTTTCCTAAGATATTATTTTATTTTTAATGATAGAAGGGAGGAAAAGGGGGCAAAAATCATGTCCAATTTAGTTTTTTGGGTGGGGTGGGGGGTTTATTTCATGATAGGTACCAACTTCCAATACATAATATCTCTCAAATGACCCAATGCACCATCACTGAAGTGGGCGTAATCATTTTCCAAAAATTTTATTTTTAGGCCATTTATCCCCTCCCCCTACCTGTGTCTGTGTGAAACCTGTGCTTGTCTGTGTGGTATACCTAATAGTGTGTGTGCAGTATGTGCACTCTTCTGTACAGTACAGTGTGCATGTCTGTTCACAGTATACAGTATTTCTTGCATAGTGCGTGCGTGTGTGTGCGCGTGCACGCGCGGGGTTGAGGGGCCAAGACCATGTCAGGCCCAGGGGGCCAAAATTTCTTAATCCGCCCCTGAATACAAGCAATTTAAAGGCAAATTCCAGAAAATTGCCCAGACTATCACAAAGTGTAACAATTGTGGAGGGAGTCACACAGCAAAAAAGGAAATGTGTCCAGCGTTTGGACAACAATGTCACAACTGCATGAAACAAAATCACTACAAAAAATGCTGCAAGTCAAAGCCACAGAGCCAGTCCAAGTTTACCACAAACAAGCGCTATGGACAGTCTGTGCATGATGTGACAATGGATCAACACAGCCAAAGTGAAAATGACACATTCTATGTGGATGGCTTGGAAATTGAAAATTGCGTTGACACTGTAAATCCGCAACAAAGAGACCAAGATGAAGGATTTGTCACAGTGCGCATAAATGACGTGCCAACTGAAATGAAAGTGGATACAGGTGCTAAATGCAATGTAATGTCATTAAATACTTTCAATAGAGTAAACAGCGGCGTGAAACTCGCCAAACCAAACAAAAGCACAAATTTGGTTGCTTACGGAGGAGCCAAAATCGAGACACAAGGTGAAGCTATCTGACAATGCAAGACAGTACAAGTGTGAACAATTCAGGAAGTTTGCTGAGGAATGGGACTTCATCCACACCACTAGCAGCCCAGAGTTTCCCCAGTCGAATGGACTTGCGGAAAGAGCTGTCAGGAGTGCCAAGCAACTGATGGAAAAATCCCACCGGGACAAAACTGATGTCTTCCTAAACCTCCTTAACCTCAGAAACATTCCCCGAGATGCGGACATTGGTTCCCCTGCCGAACGGTTAATGTCACGACAAACGCGCGCAGCTATCCCAGTGTGTACCAGACTACTACAGCCAACAGCAAAAGACTCAAGACAAGTACACGCTCGACTAGTCGACAAGAGAACTACGGTGAAACGTCACTACGACAAGTCAAGTCGCCCACTGAGTCCCTTGGCAGAAGGGCAAGTGATCCGTATGCAAACTCCTGCTGGACATGACCGACTTGGAATAGTGGAAAAGTTGTGCGAAGAGCCACGTTCCTACATCATCCAATCCGATGGGAGAAGATACAGAAGGAATCGTCGCCACATCCTCCCGGTTCAAGAACGACCACCAACACCTCTCCAGAACGACGAAGCAGACTCTCAGGATGGTAGACATACCGTGGTGGACTTAGTCCCTCCCACACCACTGAGAGAAGAGACAGTGATTAGGCAAACGGAAAGTGCATCACCAATTCGACCCAGATTCATGACGCAGACTGACACAGCTTATACAACACGTGCAGGTCGAGTGTGTAGACCCAATCCAAAGTATGTGCAGTAAGAAAAAACAAAAAACAAATGTACATGTGATTTATTTTGAGAGATAGTATTTTTTCTACCTGTTCTGTGATGTGTTTAGATATTTCATACAGATAGTGAATTGTTTGTACTTACCCTACACAGTTAAGAGATTTAATCTCTGTTACATATAGATTTTCATTTCACTTATCTGCTTTTGTTTTTTATGAAAGACTCTTAACTAAAAGGGAAGGATGTAGATCATTTGGTAAAATGACTGTTTTGTTGTTGTAATTTTCGAACACACCACCAGGGTGTGCACATCAGGGAATCAGTTATTACCACTCTCTCATGCAGTGCGTATGTAAAATTGCTGTCCTCCTGAAGTCTTTATTAAAGCCAAGTTATTCATGCAGCTCGACATGGTTCTTCCTACTGGTAACCACAAACAACAACAATAACTAACGCTAACAGTGTTACGACCGGGTCGCATCGTGATGCGGGGTTGTTCTCCCAGGAATGCAGACGGGCTTCAGACACAGCTTGCAGGTAGGAAATTATTTATTTAAGGAATAAATCAGACGGGAACAAAAGAAAAACGTGCTCATAGCACTTAAGGTAAAAACTAAAGGGGCTAGCGTGGGAGCTAGCAAGTCAAAGAGCCTAGCGTGAAAGCTAGCAGGTACGGAGCATGAAACAAATGCAGTCAACTGTTGCAAATGGCAAGTTAGGAAGCCAGACCGAGTGAGGCCAGGGCATAGACTAAATAGCCCTCTGATTAGCGGCCGGGCAACAGGTGCGCGTCCCGAACACTAACCAGAGGCAGGTGAATGTGATCTGTCGTCATGGCAACTGAAAACAAACACAATCAAGAGGTGCTGAAAACACAAGTGACTAGAAAACATAAACAGACTATGATCCGGGCAGCGGATCATAACAAACAGCCTCCGAAACTGAATAAAACATGCCTTGATTCAAACTTACCAGTGTGAAATGCCGTGTACACACCAACTTGCACCATGTGATGGCGTTAATAGTCATGTTTGATTGTCTCACGGCTTCACTGTCTCTTTACTAGCTTAATAAACCGACTGCGATGCTCTGGTCGCGTGCGGCTATTACTGGCGTGTTCCCAAGATGCAGAAGACCGAGGAGGCAACGTGCATGTCATGATAGAGACAAACAAAAGACGAGTACTGTTGAGAAGGGCACTGAAGCACAGGGGTGGCTATGCAAAAACGAAACTAAAACTGACTAAAACAATAAACCAGAATCCTGGAAGGCCGTGGTGGGCCGTGCGTTCCCCACCTAGGCCTTCAATGATTACATAAGTTCCACCACATGACCATTGCTTCTTCTTCTTTTCGTGTCTTTGAAGCATGTGGTTATACGACAGTTTCCCATTTCTTTACACAGTCTTTTGCATTGTTGTTGACCATTGCTGGAGAAATACTATACAGGAACACATGTACTGGGTATCGTATCACCTCAACAGTGTACAAAACGGGTTATTTTCTGGTGCATTTAAAAATCAATAAACCCGCATCAGCAATTAAAACATATCTTCTGTGCTACTGTCAAAATTAAAATTGCAAAAAACATATTAAACGTGACAAAATAAATAAATAAAATATCTGAACTCACATTTCATCGCCTGGACAGCTGAGCTAGCTTCCGGAGTTGGCCGACATCGTCTCACAAGATGTAGTTTCTCTTTTAAATATCCTTATTTGTGTTGTCTTGCAGACGAGGAGTGTTAGCTGAGTTCTTAAAGTTTACTCCACAGCGTGCTCATCAATAACATCAAGCTGGCTACATTCAACAACCTAAACGAGGCTACTGCGCATGCCCTTCGCTACTGTGGCATGCTGGGTAATGGAGTTCTTATGTTACCTAGCTCATATATATCTGCCTTAGGCCAGCTAGAAGAATGCGTGATCTGACTGGCTATCGCAACTGTCAAATTTTTGTGTCTGTTCACTTACAGTGCACAGATGCCCGCATTGTTGATTCTGAAGGCCTCGGGCAGATTTGGTACAGCATGGCAACATAAGCTAGCTGAATTCTGATTGGATAAAAACTATAACCTAAAAACAACAGCGCTGGAAGGAGCATAATATGACATGAAAAGAATATGAATACTTTTAGATATTTAGGGAAAGTAAATTCAAAATTACTTTTATCTTTAATTATGATCATGATTTCTGGTTATGTTAGGCCAGCAGAGAAAGCCTTGCTGGCCCTGACGGCCCACCATTGCTGGAACGTAGCAAAACTCACGGCAGGAGGAAAGAGCGTCCACATTAATGATCCTAAACAAGAATGGTAGTTCACACTCAACTTAAATACATCTGATTGCTAACAGAAAGCAGGGGCGTGGATCAGTGCTCAGAGAAAGATGTGTGAAGCGGTCACAAAAAACACCAACATAACACGAAGTGCCACAAAAATAAGAGCGCAGGACAGGAATCAACACCAAACACAGAAGAACGGCAACAAAACACAACATAAAGGCACGGCCTGGTGTAACCAGAGGTGGCACCGACTTCCTTTTGGCACGCTTTCACGCTCGAAATTGAGAAAAATCTCACCAAATAATGTTTCCCCTGAAGCGATCATAACCGCAATGGTGGCAGTTAATAATGCCGCACTTTTGTGCCGTGTTTTGAACTTGTTCACGGAAAAACTAAACTTAAGCACAGAGTCTTCAGTTTAACTGTGTAAATAAGTTATTCAGACTCCAGGTAGACCCACAATGCAATGCGTTTCCACATCACACTTTCAAGGCCTATATCAGAAAATTTAGATGCAAGCCGATACTTGGGTTTTTTTTTGGTGGTATGGTACAGATATCAGATCGGGACACCCCTTGTTACATGTTTACTTTAGTTCTATTTGGACCCTCCCGTTTATAAGGAAGAGTCCTCCCAGATGATGTTATTCTGAGGCTGTCTGAACAAAGAGAGGTGACTGTGATTGAAGATTAACAATTTATTTGGCAAAAAGGAGTAAATACAAACAGTAGCGCTGGAGAGAGGACCGAGCCTTCCATCCATCAATTTTCTACCGCTTGTCTCTTTTTTGGGGTCGTGGGGGGTGCTGGAGTCTATCTCAGCTGCATTCGGGCGGTAGGTGGGGTACACCCTGGACAAGTCGCCACCTCATCGGAGGGCCAAAACAGATAGACAACATTCACACACTAGGGACCATTTAGTGTTGCCAATCAACCTATCCCCAGGTGCATGTCTTTGGAGGTGTGTGTGTTTGTATGGATCACAAACAGGGCGAGATCGTTGCTTTAGCTTCTTAGAGCAAAACCAAGCCGAAAGCCCGTAACTTCTAAGGCGTTCCATGTTGGAAATGTTCCGCTAACATTTCTGTAATTTATTGGCAAAGTATCAGATCGTGACTTGAAATCGGATCAGACTTGAGGCCAAAAAATGTGTATCTGGATCGGAAGTCGAAGATGTAGATGACATTCCCATGTGCGTCCGGCTTGTCATCTGACTGAATCCATCTGTCCTTAGAAGCACAAACTGTATTTTCCCCGTATGAATGTAAAAAACTAAATGTCAGTGTTCCTACTTTTCTTCAAAGTTGGCCAGCTGCTTAATCTGCTCGCTCTGCATGGAGTGACGCCTCCACAGCATTTTATTGGACTTTAGGTCCCTTGGAAAAACACAGGGCAGAGCGGGCTGTGGATCTTTAAAAGCAACAGTGACCGCTTTGCCGCTCCCAGCGCTAGGACACAAGGAGCCGCAGCTGACACCAATGTCCGGAATAGGAGCGTGGGGGTTCAGAGGCGGGAGATACCCGGGTCGAGTGGAGGCGATGTGATCCTGAAGGAGTGCCCCTGAGCCTCTCCGTGGAACAGAATAATCCAGAGACTCTCTGGAACCGGACAGGGTGGAGGACCTGCTGTTGGCCATCTTGGGCCTGGCTGGTCCGGCTCCTTTGGAGCTTCTGTCTTTGCTGTCCAACTGCAGCAACTGGGAGTCGGAACTGTAATGGTCCACGCCGATGTTGCGCCGGAAAATCACGTTCTGCAGACTGGAAATGTTGAAGTGTCGAAGACTGTCGTACGGACGGTCGCTGGCACAGGTGGAAAAGGAAAGATTGTTCTCCTGATGCAAGTTGGGGTGCGAAGAAGAACTATCGTAGGACATCTTTCGAGCGAAGCGCCTTCCAGATCCAGTTTTGTCGTCATCGCCTGACATGTTGTTGAAGAGGCCATCTTTCACGTCCGTACTAATAGGAGGTCGATGGAGGCTCAGACCTTCTTCCACCTGCTCCTCTGTCAGCAAGGAGCTCTGCCTCTTCTGAAGCAACAAGGATGGACCTTTAGACCACTGCTCTGAGTGGAGTCTCTGGAGACCAAGGCGCTTATCCACACATAACGGACTAGGAGGTTTACCAGGAGAACCTGGTTGAAATTCACCCACTGCAACATTTGAGTTCTTTGTACTTTCAGGCTGGGGAGATGCGTTGGCTGAGGACCCCTGCGGAGGAAGCCGGCGCTGAGAAGAGCAAGTCGGAGCAGAGTAGAAACGCTCCTCGGGGTCCGAAGGTGGAGGAACGTTTAAGTACTGCTTTGTGCTCAGATGGCCGGATGCCAGCTTGTCGGTGGCGATGATGATCACCTCCTTGCCCTTTGCTTTGCAGGCGTCCAAGAGGATCTTGACGATGTCCCTGTTGCCTGTATGGATGGCGTAGACCACCGCTGACAAGCCCGTGTTGTCCTGCAGAGTTGGATCGGCGCCGTTGCCCAGCAGAAGGGACAGAGTTTCACTCCCGGCCTGGCAGAGGCACGCGTGTATCAAGGCGGTTTTCCCACTCTTGTCTTGGATGTTTGGGTCCGCGCCATTTTCCAGGAGATACCTGTGGTATTGAGAAGGTAGCCGCTAGTGTTGCGCCATATAGACGAATAACGATGTAAATGGTAGGCGATGGTTGTATAGCAGTATGATAATGAATGTGTATAGCTGTGTATTTGACAGTGACAAGAGAAATGACTAGGGATGGGTATGCAATGCTAACTGGTAGCATCTCTATGGCAAATCCAATGTAATTTAGCATCGAGCTAGTGCATTTTGAAAAGTAGGAATGGGTACCGTTCACATTTGAACCGATACGTACCTGGGAATCGAAACCGGTACTCAACGGCACCAATTTTTGGTACTTTTGTGTGTTTTGATAAATATTCATTGTTTTTTTTTTTTTATAAAATCCCATTTTTATTGCAACATTTAAATATGAGCTGATTATAATAACTGCTGTCTATAACTTGTTTTATTATCACAGTTCTGAGTCTCTTTTGCAGGTGTGATATTTAGTTGCAATTACAGTTGCAAGTCTAAGACATTAGATGGCAGTATGGTGCATAGTTTAGTTTTTTGTTGCGCCCTACAGAGTGTTAACATTTTAATAAGTGTACTTATTACACACCAGCTGTTTGATTCTAACGTGCATCGTAGTTGTAGTTTTCATTCAATTTAACAATTTTGGAGGTGTTGAAATCGTCATGCAAAATCCATCCATCCATCCATTTTCTACCGCTTATTCCCTTTGGGGTCGCGGGGGGCGCTGGAGCCTATCTCAGCTACAATCGGGCGGAAGGCGGGGTACACCCTGGACAAGTCGCCACCTCATCGCAGGCCATGCAAAATCGCTAATGCTAATCAGTAGCATGTCAATAGCAAAGCCAATGTAGAATAGCATCAAGCTACCACGTGTTTGGAAAAGTGGAGCCTTATTTTATTTAGATTGGATCGGTTTTTTTTTGAGTCAATTACTTTGTTGGCATTGAAAATTGCAACATTACCTAGCGGTAGTTTGACTGAGTCCGCTCTCAGTGCTGCTGGAGTGTCGAAGTGCAACCGAGCATGACACCACGCACAACCCAGGTACCACTGGATTTTACGTGAATCGGGATTCAGTCAGTGCCAAAAAAGTACGGGATTCAGTACCCATCCTCATCCTCAACGCGTTAAAGTGTTCTTGCTAGCAGCCAATGTCCCTCCATAGTGCAAAGCCGCTTCTAAGTCAGCAATCCTTGCCTCCATAGCAACATAAAACGTTTCTCACAAATAGACATATTACTGGAAAAAGAGGTATGGCTAAACATGCTACACTACACACCATAGGAGGATACAATAAGCCATGCTAACCGCTAAGCTAAAATGCAAACAGAGGCAGGCGGATAGATACAAATACTGGCAGTAATAATACCAAGTATAGTATCAGTAGTATTAACGAATAGGGGTGTGGGAAAAAATCGATTCGATGGGGTAAATCCTGCTGAAATCCTATGTATTGAATGAAAAAAATCGATTTTGAATCGAATCGTGACCCCAAGAATCGATATTGAATCGAACCGTGGGACACCCAAAGATTCACAGCCCTACTAACGAAGTATAGTCAATAATGCAGTGATTAGAAAAATATCAATCCAATCACTGTAATATTGACTATAGTTGTTAATGTTATTGTCAATATTTGTATCAATCCGCCCACCTTTGTTTATATTGAAGAGAGCAGTCAGCATGGCCTTTTGTATCCTACTACGGTGTGTGGTGTAGCATGTTTAACCATTCCTCCACCTCCGGTGATAATCATACTTTTAGGATACTTTTTTTGCCGGCATGAAGGCGAGGATAAGTAAGCCTGGCTTTGCACTGTGGAGGGACGTTAGCCGCGAACTCGCTCCACGTACGCATTACGTTGAGGATGCGGCCATATGTTTGTCGCTGTCAAATTTGCTGGAATGTGTCATCAACATACACGATTGTTCTATCATCAATCTCATTTATTGTCGTGCAAGCAGTCGTACTTACTGGACCATCTTGTGTTTGGGAACACTCTGTGTGTCTGAGTGGCGTGTCTTGCAAGCCACCATTAGTGGCGTCTCTCCGTGTTCGTTGCTCTCGTTGATATATGCCCCTCCCTCCAACAGCAGCCGAGTTAGACGCAGACGACTCAGATAAATGGCCTTCAGCAGAGAATTGCCATCTGTTCGCACCTCATCCATTGTAGCGCTCCTTCAAATCCACACTGCAGGTCTTGGATGAGGGTTCATCTGCTCATTGCCTGCAGAAAAAACAACAAGTCGGTTAAAACTTCTCCCTTTTTTTGTTCCAGCTTCCAATTGTCCTTCACTCACTTGTGGTGATCAGAAAAATTCATGGTTGGAAGTCATTCTTTGGAACATTTATGTAAATCATCTTGTCTTACAAAATGTGTTTTTTTGCAATTGTTTAAGCCGGTGGAGAAAAATCAATCTAGCTGTGTTTATTTTGTCTTTAATTTTTTTGCATATTCTTATTGCTTTTTTAGATTTTAGATATTTTATTGCTGTTAATTATTATTTTACAGTTTATGTAACTGTATAATTACACAACACTTTATTTTGTATTAAAATATTTAAAAGTCCTGCCAGATTTGCCTATTCATTCATTACTGACAATATGCTCATGTACATTAAGCTACTAGTAATCCGTCTATAATAGCACCAGTATGTTTTTTGATGTTGTCGATTCAACCAAGAGACAACATCAATTAAGGGTTAGTGCCCAAACATTTTCCACTGAGGACCATAGACTGACAAATCAAAGGATGTATATGGCCATTTTGGTAGTTTTCCACCTTCAACAGAACAGTAAAATACATAGATTTTTTTCAAAAAACTAAAAATGCATCTCAGTTGAAATTGCATGTAAATGCTGAAGAACCAAAGCCAAACTGGAAACTATATTGAAACTAGTTATATCTTAAAATGGAATGAAAGGTCAAATTACTACAAAAATGATAAAAGCAAAAAAGCCCTCCCCCGTGTTCAATGTATGCTTTGGTTATTCACATTTTAGTTCCATGAATGGGAATAGAAAAATATATGAATTTTATTTTAAAATATTAAAAATTGCATTGAAAAACAAACAATTGTTCTTTGTTCATGTCGAAAACAATTTCAAAATATTAATGTAATATACACTACTAATGATGTTTTGGTTGACAATTGTTATTTATAGAACATTTGATTTTTTTTTGGAATGTGATAATGTGCATTTATTTTGGTAGGACATCCACAAAAGGGACAGATTGGTAGAAAAATGGATGGATGGATCAGAGACAAAAGTATAGAGATATCCCCATTTACTATAAAAGATGTCAAATTTGACATATTAATGAAAGCTAGCAACCTACAAATAATTAATAATATTATTATGTTGTATGCTAACTTTTTCATACATAAACGTCGATTCTATAAAGTGAAACCCATGGATTAATGATTTTAAATCATTAATAACATTTTGGAAATTGTTAAAAGAATAGATCAACCCTTAAATTATTGTCTAAGTTTTTCAATCTATTGGTATTGTCCCTTACTTTTACTTTCTTTAACATTTTTTGTTTTTATAAGGATGTTGATTGCACAACCTGGTGGCTATTGGAAAATACTGACATGTATTGAAAGTGCCTTAGATTGTACATTGTGAATATATACTGTTTGTGTGTTCAATTGTTCAATTCAAAAATATATTTAAATGGAACTTCCGGTTCCGGTGTTGGATTTTTACAAAACATCTGTTTTGGTCCCTTTTTTTTCAATTGTATTATTTTTCTGTATTTAAAACAAAATACAAATTGAAACATACCAATTGTTTTTTGTTTGTTTGTTTCGTTTTAAAATCCCATTTATGAAAGGAAACTTCAAAACATTACATTCCGCCCGCCCCCGCTTCCGGTGCTCGCTCTCTTTGATTGATTGAAACTTTTATTAGTAGATTGCACAGTACAGTACATATTCCGTACACTTGACAACTAAATGGTAACACCCCAATAAGTCGAGGTCCACGTTAATCAATTCATGGTAAATATTATGTGGGGGGAGGGGCGGGTTTATTGATTGAAGTAACTCCAGATAACTTCGTAAACATGTCAAAACGAACTAAACTGAACATGTCAAAATTAACTCCAATGTCCTGAGCAAACCGATGCAAGAAAGAGGAAAAACGTGACAAAAAAAAAAGTAAAGATGTAAGTTGTCATGTCTGTGTGATCATGTTTTGTTTTAGTAATGTTCGGTTTAAATTTTGGACTCATTGTGCACTCTTGTCACCATAGCAACCATTAGTTTTCACCTGTCACGTCACGCACCTGTTTCACGTTTTGAGTCACGCACCTGCTTTCACTAATCATGTCCATAGTATTTAAGTTCATTCATTTTCTGTTGTTCGCTCTGACGACATCCCCGTATTATACACCTGTCACACTCTGTCCACCTTTGCGCACTTCATGTCCATGCCAAGTAAGTTTTGTTTATTATTGCCATAGTTAGTGTTTTATGTTGTTCATAGTTTTTTGCCCCCGTGCAAGTCTTTTGTTTTCGTTAGTCAAGTTTGTACATCCGCCCTGAGCGCGCTTTTTGTTCTTTTGTTAGTGTAAAATAAATAATGTATTCACCTTCACGCCATGTCTGGTCGAAATGCTCATTTGCACCACGGGAGAACAAACCAAGCCAAAGTCCTAGTCCTGACATAAGTAATGAAAAAGCCATCATTTAATTTGTGTGTGCTGCATGAGTGTGCTGTTCAATTAAGCTAGCATGTGATTAGCTTCACCTGCTAATCAGTAATAACTTATTTTCATATTTCAGTGGCTTGTCAACATGGAAGTATGGTCTTTACTGTTATGCATTATTTGTGGAGATTAAACTTGCCTCAGTAGGTGTCTATAACCAGCCTAATCACATGTATGTGTTGTATGTACATCTGGCTAGCCAGCTAACATACACATTGTGCCAAATGAAAGTACTGCTTCATTGCAGCTGCTAACCCACATTTCACTGTAATGACAATAAAGTTAAATGTGAATAAAGACAAATACATTGTAGAAGGCAGGGGTGTCCGTAGTACGGCCCAGGGGTCATTTGCGGCCTGCAACACATTTTTATTAATTATGGCAAATACTTCTTCCTGACTACGACAACACTACTGCCATCTAACATTTTAGAATTGCAACTGCATGCAAAGTACTTCAGTACAGTATATAATACTTGCAAATGAGACTCAGAAGTGTCAGAAAACAAGATATAACAACTGTTATGCTCAGTGTTAAATGTTAAATAAAAATATTTTCTTATTAAACATTTATTAACAGATGAACTAGGGCTGGGTGATATGGTTAAACTGTTTTACAATTTAAGTGTTTTATTATTAGTTGTTATTGATAATTATTCATATGTTTATGACGTATCAAAAATGTCAACACAAATTATAAAAAACACTCAAAGAATCAATGTAAACATCCATCCATCCATTTTCTACCGCTTATTCGAAATGTTTAATAAAGTGTAACAAAATAGTGCAAAGTGTAAAAATGTAAACATAGAGAAACCTGAGAAGAACTATTTTCTGCAGGTTTAGTGCCAGGAAGTTACAGCGGTGCTATAAAGGGTGACCAGGATTAGGTGGTGTGGAATTACTGTTAATATACTAGTTAATACTCCCTGTATGATCAGTGTCAGAGCTTGGTTCGCATTGCTGGCAGTAAGTCGGACACGTTTCCGGTGAGGGTTGGACTCCGCCAAGGCTGCCCTTTGTCACCGATTCTGTTCATAACTTTTATGGACAGAATTTCTAGGCGCAGTCAAGGCGTTGAGGGGATCCGGTTTGGTGGCTGCAGGATTAGGTCTCTGCTTTTTGCAGATGATTTGGTCCTGATGGCTTCATCTGGCCAGGATCTTCAGCTCTCACTGGATCGGTTCGCAGCTGAGTGTGAAGCGACTGGGATGAGAATCAGCACCTCCAAGTCCGAGTCCATGGTTCTCGCCCGGAAAAGGGTGGAGTGCCATCTCCGGGTTGGGGAGGAGATCTTGCCCCAAGTGGAGGAGTTCAAGTACCTCGGAGTCTTGTTCACGAGTGAGGGAAGAGTGGATCGTGAGATCGACAGGCGGATCGGTGCGGCGTCTTCAGTAATGCGGACGCTGTATCGATCCGTTGTGGTGAAGAAGGAGCTGAGCCGGAAGGCAAAGCTCTCAATTTACCGGTCGATCTACGTTCCCATCCTCACCTATGGTCATGAGCTTTGGGTTATGACCGAAAGGACAAGATCACGGGTACAAGCGGCCGAAATGAGTTTCCTCCGCCGGGTGGCGGGGCTCTCCCTTAGAGATAGGGTGAGAAGCTCTGTCATCCGGGGGGAGCTCAAAGTAAAGCCGCTGCTCCTCCACATTGAGAGGAGCCAGATGAGGTGGTTCGGGCATCTGGTCAGGATGCCACCCGAGCGCCTCCCTAAGGAGGTGTTTAGGGCATGTCCGACCGGTAGGAGGCCACGAGGAAGACCCAGGACACGTTGGGAAGACTATGTCTCCCGGCTGTCCTGGGAACGCCTCGGGATCCCCCGGGAGGAGCTGGACGAAGTGGCTGGGGAGAGGGAAGTCTGGGCTTCCCTGCTTAGGCTGCTGCCCCCGCGACCCGACCTCGGATAAGCGGAAGAAGATGGAATTACTGTTCTTGGTGGGGACAAGCACCTTGCATCATTTACAGACCACATTGGTCTGACTACGGTCTGTTTGAAAAAATCCAAAAAACTGCCATACTGTCCAGGTGACTTTTCCTGTTTTATCCACAATTTCTTCATTTTTACTTTCTCTTCTCACTCCATGTAAAGAATCAACCGTGAGACAACAAGATGGCGCAACCAAACGTGATAGCTGATACTGTTACCTGATTGGCTGTTAGCGTGTCCCTCCCACTGATCACTGATCACTTCCTGCGTTACCAGAGAGCGAGTGTCTTTGTTCATGCAACCAACCTTGCTTTGCAACTTCAGTTTCTTCCGACGAAGAGAAAATAAAATTATCGAATCTTTCATTGAACGCATTTTTTATTGATATTTATTTTGTGTCTATCGTAATAAATCTAAACATGAATATTGTTTTATCGCCCAGCCCTGAGATGAACACATATGAAAATACTGAAAAACAGTACCGTTGACTATCGGTGTCGCTTCCCAGGTAAAAGGTACTCATCCCTAATAAATTCAATTAATAAAACTTCTAACGCTAACAAATAAAAAGCTTGCTTCATACTGTAGCTATTTTTCTCTTCAAAGCCTTTTACCCACACTGCTGAATAATCATGTGGAAGGACAGAGGGAGTTTTTAACCTGTGTTGACATTCAAACCCCACACATGTCTCTTTCAAGCGCCTCCACCACACAGAATAGTTCATGCAGTAAAATGTCATCATCACCCTCCATTTGTCGCCTCTTCTTTGCACACTCCAAAGCAAGGCCGACAAAAAAGAAGTTGCTTGGTGCTTTGGAGGATTATAATCAGAGGAAGGTTACGTTTGAATTAAAAATGTTTACCTTTATTATATTTTCTCCTGCTCCTTATTTTCCAAAGGTCATACAAAATATCAGTAATTATCGATACGGACTGATATAGATCACTTATATCGTGATAGTTTTCAGCCATAATCCAAACATGTTACAACAGATAAAAAATCAGATATTAACAGTAAAATAGCAAGTAGATAAAAATAGTTTTGACATAATGGAAATGATGGTACTTCATACGCCAGCAGCTAAACTGGGAGAATTGTTTTTATACAGCAAATAATATATCTATATCTCAAAAGGCTGCAATATATATTCGAGGCCATATCGCCCATCCCTAACCGCCGCATGTCTCTGCATGGAAGGACAAGAAGGACAAATTTCAATTTAGTCAAGTTTGCACTGCATCCTTTAGTCTGTAGAGGTGAGGACTTTTATGTAACCAGCAGCATCTTTAACATGGAGAGAAGAAATGTCCAAATAAAGAGAAATACTGTTGAAATGAGGTGATGATGATGCAAATGATGGCGACGCTTACCATGAGGGGGCTGGTCCTTGAATGTGCTAACGACACCTTCCCAGGTACTTTTCACAGTGCAGAGCCACAGCAGAGAAGTGAGTGCGGGGAAGGAGACTAATATATGTGACATGTGACTTGCAGCAGCCAATGACGGCACAGCGCCACTGGAAGCAGACGCAGTATTGACGTTGAGCATTTGCGCAGATATGACTAATTTCTCTCCACGTTGGAGATTGTCAGGCCCAACAAAAGGTGCCTCAACTTCAAGGCTGCGTGGACGCGTCATCCGCCGCGCGTTATCAGTGACAAAACCTTTAAAAGAGTGAAGAGCTTTATCCTTTCACAGGTATCCATCTTGGAATGAAAACATCTCTTTCTACTGTCGTGTTATCTGCTTTAGAAACACTGTTTGTTGCAGGGAACACGTTAACATTATACAAACCCCGTTTCCATATGAGTTGGGAAATTGTGTTAGATGTAAATATAAACGGAATACAATGATTTGCAAATCCTTTTCAACCCATATTCAGTTGAATATGCTACAAAGACAACATATTTGATGTTCAAACTGATAAACATTTTTTTTTGCAAATAATCATTAACTTTAGAATTTGATGCCAGCAACACGTGACAAAGAAGTTGGGAAATCAAATCAAATCAAATCAACTTTATTTATAGAGCACATTTAAAATTTACCACAGGGGTAGCCAAAGTGCTGTACAATGAGCAGGTTAAAAGATAAAACGAGTACCGAGCAAACACAACACAACACAAACAGAACACGATAGAAAATAAATAATTAAAATAGAATTAATAAAAACATAAAAACATAAAAACAGGATCACAGCAGGTGTATTATGGGGCGCCATTGCAGGATGGATATCACTCAGTGTTAAAAGCCATGGAATAAAAGTATGTTTTTAAGAGAGATTTAAAAACAGGAAGAGAGGAGGCTTGTCTAACACTCAGGGGTAGGTCGTTCCAGAGCTTGGGAGCAGCAACGGCGAAAGCTCTGTCACCTCTAAGCTTCAGCCTTGAAAGGTGTCAATAAATACTGATAAAGTTGAGGAATGCTCATCAAACACAATTTGGAACATCCCACAGGTGAACAGGCAAATTGGGAACAGGTGGGTGCCATGATTGGGTATAAAAGTAGATTCCATGAAATGCTCAGTCATTCACAAACAAGGATGGGGCGAGGGTCACCACTTTGTCAACAAATGCGTGAGCAAATTGTTGACCAGCTATTGCAAGGAATTTAGGGATTTCACCATCTACGCTCCGTAATATCATCAAAGGGTTCAGAGAATCTGGAGAAATCACTGCACGTAAGCAGCTAAGCCCGTGATCCCTCAGGCTGTACTGTATCAACAAGCGACATCAGTGTGTAAAGGATATCACCACATGGGCTCAGGAACACTTCAGAAACCCACTGTCAGTAACTACAATTGGTCGCTACATCTGTAAGTGCAAGTTAAAACTCTCCTATGCAAGGCGAAACCCGTTTATCAACAACACCCAGAAACGCCTTCGGCTTCGCTGGGCCTGAGCTCATCTAAGATGGACTGATACAAAGTGGAAAAGTGTTCTGTGGTCTGACGAGTCCACATTTCAAATTGTTTTTGGAAACTGTGGCCGTCGTGTCCTCCGGACCAAAGAGGAAAAGAACCATCCGGACTGTTATAGGCGCAAAGTTGAAAAGCCAGCATGTGTGATGGTATGGGGGTGTATTAGTGCCCAAGACATGGGTAACTTACACATCTGTGAAGGCGCCATTAATGCTGAAAGGTACATACAGGTTTTGGAGCAACATATGTTGCCATCCAAGCAACGTTACCATGGACGCCCCTGCTTATTTCAGCAAGACAATGCCAAGCCACGTGCTACATCAACGTGGCTTCATAGTAAAAGAGTGCGGGTACTAGACTAGCCTGCCTGTAGTCCAGACCTGTCTCCCATTGAAAATGTGTGGCGCATTATGAAGCCTAAAATACCACAACGGAGACCCCCGGACTGTTGAACAACTTAAGCTGTACATCAAGCAAGAATGGGAAAGAATTCCACCTGAGAAGTTCCAAATAAGTGTTTGATGAGCATTCCTCAACTTTATCAGTATTTATTGCCACCTTTCCCAACTTCTTTGTCACGTGTTGCTGGCATCAAATTCTAAAGTTAATGATTATTTGCCAAAAAAAAAAAAAAGTTTATCAGTTTCAACATCAAATATGTTGTCTTTGTAGCATATTCAACAGAATATGGGTTGAAAATGATTTGCAAATCATTGTATTTCGTTTATATTTACATCCAACCCAATTTCCCAACTCACATGGAAACAGGGTTTGTACTTATCATACATATCCACCCATCCATTTTCTACCGTTTGTCCCTTTCGGGGTCGCTGGAGCCTATCTCAGCTACATTCGGGCGGAAGGCGGGGTACACCCTGGACAAGTCGCCACCTCATCGCAGGGCCAACAAAGATAGACAGACAACATTCACACTCACATTCACACACTAGGGCCCATTTAGTGTTGCCAATCAACCTATCCCCAGGTGCATGTCTTTGGAGGTGGGAGGAAGCCATAGTACCCGTAGGGAACCCACGCAGTCACAGGGAGAACATGCAAACTCCACACAGCCCGGAATTGAACTCAGGACCTTCTTATTGTGAGGCACATGCACTAACCCCTGTGCAAACGTGCTGCATGGATATAAAACATATTATATACTGTATTATGAATGTGTCTGTTACTATGTTACATATACTTACAGCGTGGATATAAAACCTTGGAGGGTTTTTTTAAGCGCTTTATAGGTGAAATAGAACGACTCCCCGTTAACTCCATTGTTAGCTGACTCTTGCTAGCGTTTATTTACTAGTTAGCACGCATAAAAAAAATAAAAACATGACTTTGTAAATGATACGCAAAATTCGCCCCAAAAAGTGCAGTTAAAAAAAACAATATACAAACAAAAACATGGGTGTGAGAACATACATTTTTAATCTTTTTTTAGAGGGAACAAATATACATAAACTTGATAATAACATCAAATATCTTAGTTGAAATAGTATAAAACTTAAGGAAAATAAAGAAATACATACTGATGTATTTTGTAACAAAACTAAATATATGTGTGGGAAAGACATCATTTACTTAGTTTTAGGAGGGGAACAATATACAGGTAAAAGCCAGTAAATTAGAATATTTTGAAAAACTTGATTTATTTCAGTAATTGCATTCAAAAGGTGTAACTTGTACATTATATTTATTCATTGCACACAGACTGATGCATTCAAATGTTTATTTCATTTAATTTTGATGATTTGAAGTGGCAACAAATGAAAATCCAAAATTCCGTGTGTCACAAAATTAGAATATTACTTAAGGCTAATACAAAAAAGGGATTTTTAGAAATGTTGGCCAACTGAAAAGTATGAAAATGAAAAATATGAGCATGTACAATACTCAATACTTGGTTGGAGCTCCTTTTGCCTCAATTACTGCGTTAATGCGGCGTGGCATGGAGTCGATGAGTTTCTGGCACTGCTCAGGTGTTATGAGAGCCCAGGTTGCTCTGATAGTGGCCTTCAACTCTTCTGCGTTTTTGGGTCTGGCATTCTGCATCTTCCTTTTCACAATACCCCACAGAATTTCTATGGGGCTAAGGTCAGGGGAGTTGGCGGGCCAATTTAGAACAGAAATACCATGGTCCGTAAACCAGGCACGGGTAGATTTTGCGCTGTGTGCAGGCGCCAAGTCCTGTTGGAACTTGAAATCTCCATCTCCATAGAGCAGGTCAGCAGCAGGAAGCAGGAAGTGCTCTAAAACTTGCTGGTAGACGGCTGCGTTGACCCTGGATCTCAGGAAACAGAGTGGAACGACACCAGCAGATGACATGGCACCCCAAACCATCACTGATGGTGGAAACTTTACACTAGACTTCAGGCAACGTGGATCCTGTGCCTCTCCTGTCTTCCTCCAGACTCTGGGACCTCGATTTCCAAAGGAAATGCAAAATTTGCTTTCGTCAGAAAACATGACTTTGGACCACTCAGCAGCAGTCCAGCTCTTTTTTTCCTTAGCCCAGGTGAGACGCTTTGCGCGCTGTTTCTTGGTCAACAGTGGCTTGACACGAGGTATGCGGCAGTTGAAACCCATGTCTTTCAAGCGTCTCTTGGTGGTGGATCTTGAAGCACTGACTCCAGCAGCTGTCCACTCCTTCTGAATCTCCCCCACATTTTTGAATGGGTTTTTTTTCACAATCTTGACCAGGGCGCGGTGATCCCTATCGCTTGTACACTTTTTCTGACCACAGTTTTTCCTTCCCTTTGCCTCTCCATTAATGTGTTTGGACACAGAGCTCTGAGAACAGCCAGCCTCTTCAGCAATAACCTTTTGTGTCTTTCCCTCCTTGTGCAATGTGTCGATGGTTGCCTTTTGGACAGCTGTCAAATCTGAAGTCTTCCCCATGTTTGTGTAGGCTTCAGAACTGGACTGAGAGACCATTTAAAGCCCTTTGCAGGTGTTTTGAGTTAATCAGCTGATTAGTTTGTGGCACCAGGTGTCTTCAAAATTTAACCCTTACACAATATTCTAATTTTGTGACACACGGAATTTTGGATTTTCATTTGTTGCCACTTCAAATCATCAAAATTAAATGAAATAAACATTTGAATGCATCAGTCTGTGTGCAATGAATAAATATAATGTACAAGTTACACCTTTTGAATGCAATTACTGAAATAAATCAAGTTTTTCAAAATATTCTAATTTACTGGCTTTTACCTGTATATAAATACTTGAAAATAATGTTTAAATATTTTAGTGGAAACAGTGTAACACATAAGATAAAGAAATAAATACTTTTGTATTTTGTAAAAAACAAAATAAAATAAAAAATGCTAGTTGGAACATAAATATATATATATATATTTTAAATATGTTCTGAATTTTTAGAGGAAAGAACAATGCATGGACTTGATAAGAATATAAATATTTTGTTTGAAATAGTGTAAAGATTAGATAAAAGAAAGAAATACATGTATTTTATTTAAAAAACACAATAATAAAAATATGCTTGTGGATACATGAATTAATATTTCACCCTTCCAAAACCTATTTTCAAGAAGGTAGCGCAATACTAAACCCAGTATTGTTAAATTCATTGTCGTCTTCAGCCATCATTTCTTGAACAGTTCAAACAAAAATGTCATTTTCCCCATTGTTCATATTTCCTTTATATCTTGTTCAAGGTTGCAGTTTATCAGTGTCTTGTGATCATTTCCTAGAAGCTTTAGAAAGACTTTGAAGAGCAGTAGATGCAAGTCATTGTTGTCTTTAAGGATAATTTTGCTTCAACATGCTGCCTGACCAAAGAAAGACATTTTGGAGTTTGCCCACACGCCTATCAGGTGCAAGTCTCAGCAGTACCTGCCAGTCACACACAAGTTTGCACATAGAACCCAGAACCTTGTCATTGTGAGGCACCAGCGCTAACCAATGCTCCACTGTTTTGGAATAGTCATAATTCATCACAGGTTATTACTAGCTTGCATCATTAAAATCTGCTGAAGAAAAGAACCTAATATTTGTACCCAAAGGCAATTTTATTGTCAGAATGTCACCTGGGAAGATTTTACTTGAATGCATGTCATTTATTTACAAAAAAGTTGGTAACAATTTTATCTAAAGTTCTTTTGGCCAAATTTCGTGGCGGAATTTGCCAGTAGCGAGCACACCTGTCCATCTCCTTGCTCATTAGTGTACCGACCTGTGCATTGATCTGATCACTGACCGCACAGTGATTATACGTTTAAAATAGATTGCATGATTATTGCTAAAATCTTGGGTGATTAATCACACGAGTTAATTATTTAATTTTGACAGCCCTAAAATATATATATACACACACATACATATATGTATACATACATATATATATACATACATATATATATACATACATATATACACACACATATATATATATATATATATATACATACATACATATATGTATACATATATATGTATATATACACATATATATATATACAGTATATACACATATATATATATATACACAACACATATATGCATATATATACACATACGTATATATATATATACACACATATATATAAATATATATATATATATACATGTATATATATATGTATATGTATGTATTACATGTATATAAATATGTATAAAAAAGGTGATATTGCATGAAAGTTAAAGAAAATATTTGTATCTATTTTTTACTAACTTTTGGACTATTTGTTTTCCTTATAATTCATTGTGAATGAGCATTTTACAATATTTTTTTGTTTTTTCTCCCAACAAAATAATTTCACTGATTCAAAGAAAAAGCACACAGATCTTTAATGTGGAAATGAGTTTATTCTGCTACTCATAAAGAGATCATTCCTTATTACTTTCCAGTCGTCCAAGTAGCACCTACTGTCACGAGGATGCAATGAATGAAAACAGCCATGCTTTCTAAGCATTGTGGTTTGACTTAATATAATAATAGTTCATATTATAAAAGAAAACTAGTGTTAGTTATTATTGGCTGACTACTAAGCAGACAAAACTGAAGTATCTAACATTCCAATTCAAAAAGAAGAGTTTTGAGGTGATGCGTGACAATAGCAAGAACAACAAGGTCCACCCTGGAATGCTACTTTACACATGAATGGAAAGGCGCTGCACGACACAATTCAACCTTTCTCTGGCTCTCCTGCTCAGAAGGGAAGCAGCAGTCCATGTTTGGGAAGCAAACACTTGACAGCAGAATCATTTCACTATTTGGGTTAAAAGAAAACACTACATATCTTGTACAGTTGGCAGCCAGCCATTACAAATCTAAAAACCATACACAGTTGTGTTACTTTGTCTGATATTCACTTAAGCATGTGTATCTTCAAAACTAAACAGCAACAACAAAAAGCACGCACAAACAAACACACACTGGTGGACCCCTTTTTAAATACGTCTAAGTATCTTTTTTTCTTTTGTTTCCAGGATGGTACAGCGACACCTAAACAATATCAAAATCCTTCTTATCCTTTTTGCCTTCACCCTCAAAGCTGTCTCCTCCATCACTGTTGTCATGGCGACGCTTGCGGCTGCTGTTCACGTTGAAGCGAGGGTTGGTCTGCGGCACGGGGTCCATACCCAAAATCTTGTGAATGTGACGGAACGCCAACAGCCTGAGGGCGAACTGTAAGGATCCCACAAATAATATCATGATTGTTATGTGACACCTAATATCAGCTTTATTCTTATTAGCCGTGGTTGTTTATCTATTAGCCATGGTTGTTTATCTATTAGCCGTGGTTGTTTATCTTTTAGCCGTGGTTGTTTATCGTTTAGCCGTGGTTGTTTATTATTTAGCCGTGGTTGTTTATCTAGTAGCCATGGTTGTTTATCTACTAGCCGTGGTTGTTTATCTATTAGCCAAGGTTGTTTATCTATTAGCCGTGGTTGTTTATCTATTAGCCGTGGTTGTTTGTCCTTTAGCCGTGGTTGTTTATCGTTTAGCCGTGGTTGTTTAGATTTTAGCGATGGTTGTTTTTTCTGTTAGCCATGGTTGTTTTTTCTATTAGCCAAGGTTGTTTATCTACTAGCCGTGGTTGTTTATCTATTAGCCGTGGTTGTTTGTCCTTTAGCCGTGGTTGTTTATCGTTTAGCCGTGGTTGTTTAGATTTTAGCGATGGTTGTTTTTTCTGTTAGCCATGGTTGTTTTTTCTATTAGCCATGGTTGTTTATCTATAAGCCATGGTTTTTTTTTAAATCTTTTAGCCATGGTTGTTTATCTATTAGCCATGGTTGTTTATCTTTTAGCCATGGTTGTTTTTTCTATTAGCCATAGTTGTTAATCGTTTAGCCATGGTTATTTATCGTTTAACCATGGTTGTTTATCTATTAGCCATGGTTGTTTATCTATTAGCCATGGTTGTTTATCTATAAGCCATGGGTTTTTTTTTAATCTTTTAGCCATGGTTGTTTATCTATTAGCCATGGTTGTTTTTTCTATTAGCCATAGTTGTTAATCGTTTAGCCATGGTTATTTATCGTTTAACCATGGTTGTTTATCTATTAGCCATGGTTGTTTATCTATTAGCCATGGTTGTTTATCTATTAGCCATGGTTGTTTATCCTCTAGCCATGGTTGCTTATCTATTAGCCACGATTGTTTATCTTTTAGCCATGGTTGTTTATCTTTTCGCAATGGTTGTTTATCTATTAGCCAAGGTTGTTTATCTATTAGCCAAGGTTGTTTATCTATTAGCCATGGTTGTTGATCTATTAGCCATGGTTGTTGGTTGTTCATCTATTAGCCATGGTTGTTTATCTTTTAGCCATGGTTGTTAATCTATTAGCCATGGTTGGGTTTTTTTATTAGCCATGGTTGTTTATCGTTTAGCCATGGTTGTGTATCTATCAGCCATGGTTGTTTATCTATTAGCCATGGTTGTTTATCTTTACGCCATGGTTGTTTATCTTTTAGCCATGGTTGTTTATCTTTTAGCCATGGTTGTTTATCTATTAGCCATGATTGTTTATCTTTTAGCCATGGTTGTTTATCTATTAGCCATGGTTGTTTATCTCTTAGCCATGGTTGTTTATCTCTTAGCCATGGTTGTTTATCTATTAGCCATGGTTGTTTATCTCTTAGCCATGGTTGTTTATCTTTTAGCCATAGTTGTTTTTTTCTATTAGCCATGGTTGTTTATCGTTTAGCCATTGTTGTTTATCTATTAGCCATGGATGTTTATCTTTTAACTATGATTGATTATCTTTTAGCCATGGTTGTTTATCGTTTAGCCATGGTTGTTTTATCTTTTAGCCATGGTTGTTTTTCAATTAGCCATGGTTGTTTATCTTTTAGCCATGGTTGTTTTATCTTTTAGCCATGGTTGTTTATCTATTAGCCATGGTTGTTTATCTATTAGCCATGGTTGTTTATCTATTAGCCATGGTTGTTGGTTGTTTATCTATTAGCCATGGTTGTTTATCTAGTAGCCATGGTTGTTTATCGTTTAGCCATTGTTGTTTATCTATTAGCCATGGTTGTTTATCTTTAAGCCATGGTTGTTTATCTTTAAGCCATGGTCGTTTATCGTTTAGCCATGGTTGTTTATCGTTTAGCCATGGTTGTTTATGGTTTAGCCATGGTTGTTTATCGTTTAGCCATGGTTGTTTATCTTTTAGCCATGGTTGTTTATCTTTTGGCCATGGTTGTATATCTTTTAGCCATGGTTGTTTATCTTTTAGCCATGGTTGTTTATCTTTTAGCCATGATTGTTTTTTCTATTAGCCATGGTTGTTTATCTATTAGCCATGGTTGTTTATCTATTAGCCATGGTTGTTTATCTTTTAGCCATGGTTGTTTATCTCTTAGCCATGGTTGTTTATCGTTTAGCCATGGTTGTTTATCGTTTAGCCATGGTTGTTAATCTTATAGCCATGGTTATTTATATTTTAGCCATGGTTGTTTATCTTTTAGCCATGGTTGTTTTTTCTATTAGCCATGGTTGTTTATCTTTTAACCATGGTTGTTTATCTATTAGCCATGGTTGTTAATTGTTTAGCCATGGTTGTTTATCTATTAGCCATGGTTGTTTATCTCTTAGCCATGGTTGTTTATCTTTTAGCCAAGGTTCTTTATCTTTTAGGAATGATTGTTTTTTCTATTAGTCATTGTTGTTTTTCAAGAAGCCATGGTTGTTTATCTTTTAGCCATGGTTGTTTTTTCTATTAGCCATGGTTGTTTTTTTCTATTACCATGGTTGTTTATCTTTTAGCCATGGTTGCTTATCTTTTAGCCATGGTTGTTTATCTAGTTGATTTGATTTGATTTGAGCCATGGTTGTTTTTCTATTAGCTATGGTTGTTTATCTTTTAGCCATGGTTGTTTTTTCTAATAGCCATTGTTGTTTATCGTTTAGCCATGGTTGTTTATCGTTTAGCCATGGTTGTTTATCTTTTAGCCATGGTTGTTTATCTATTAGCCATGGTTGTTAATCGTTTAGCCATGGTTGTTAATCGTTTAGCCATGGTTGTTAATCGTTTAGCCATTGTTGTTAATCGTTTAGCCATTGTTGTTTATCGTTTAGCCATGGTTGTTTATCTTTTAGCCATGGTTGTTTATGTTTTATCCATGGTTGTTTATGTTTTAGCCATGGTTGTTTATGTTTTAGCCATGGTTGTTTATCTTTTACCCATGGTAGTTTTTTCTATTAGCCATGGTTGTTCATCTATTAGCCATGGTTGTTTATCGTTTAGCCGGGGTTGTTTATCTTTTAACCATGGTTGTTTATCTATTAGCCATGGTTGTTAATTGTTTAGCCATGGTTGTATATCTATTAGCCATTGTTGTTTATCGTTTAGCCATGGTTGTTTATCGTTTAGCCATGGTTGGTTATCATTTAGCCACGGTTGTTTATCTTTTAGCCATGGTTGTTTATCTTTTAGCCATGGTTGTTTATGTTTTAGCCATGGTTGTTTATGTTTTAGCCATGGTTGTTTATCTTTTAGCCATGGTTGTTTATCTTTTAGCCATGGTAGTTTTTTCTATTAGCCATGGTTGTTCATCTATTAGCCATGGTTGTTTATCGTTTAGCCATGGTTGTTTATCTTTTAGCCATGGTTGTTTATCCAATAACCATGGTTGTTAATCGTTTAGCCATGGTTGTGTATCTATTAGCCATTGTTGTTTATCGTTTAGCCATAGTTGGTTATCATTTAGCCACGGTTGTTTATCTATTAGCCATGGTTGTTTATCTTTTAGCCATGGTTGTTTATCTTTAAGCCATAGTTGTTTATGTTTTAGCCATGGTTGTTTATGTTTTAGCCATGGTTGTTTATCTTTTAGCCATGGTAGTTTTTTCTATTAGCCATGGTTGTTTATCTATTAGCCATGGTTGTTTATCTTTTAGCAATGGTTGTTTATCTAGTTGATTTGATTTGATTTTAGTCATGGTTGTTTTTCTATTAGCCATTGTTGTTTATCGTTTAGCCATGGTTGTTCATCGTGTAGCCATGGTTGTTTATCTTTTAGCCATGGTTGTTTATCTATTAGCCATTGTTGTTTATCGTTTAGCCATGGTTGTTTATCGTTTAGCCATGGTTGGTTATCATTTAGCCACGGTTGTTTATGTTTTAGCCATGGTTGTTTATGTATTAGCCATGGTTGTTTATCTTTTAGCAATGGTAGTTTTTTCTATTAGCCATGGTTGTTCATCTATTAGCCATGGTTGTTTATCGTTTAGCCATGGTTGTTTATGTTTTAGCCATGGTTGTTTATCTTTTAGCCATTGTTGTTTATCGTTTAGCCATGGTTGTTTATCGTTTAGTCATGGTTGTTTATCTTTTAGCCATGGTTGTTTATCTCTTAGCCATGGTTGGCTATCATTTAGCTACGGTTGTTTATCTTTTAGCCACGGTTGTTTATGTTTTAGCCATGGTTGTTTATGTTTTAGCCATGGTTGTTTATGTTTTAGCCATGGTTGTTTATCTTTTAGCCATGGTAGTTTTTTCTATTAGCCATGGTTGTTCATCTATTAGCCATGGTTGTTTATCGTTTAGCCATGGTTGTTTATCTTTTAGCCATGGTTGTTTATCTATTAGCCATGGTTGTTAATCGTTTAGCCATGGTTGTGCATCTATTAGCCATTGTTGTTTATCGTTTAGCCATGGTTGTTTATCGTTTAGCCATGGTTGGTTATCATTTAGCCACGGTTGTTTATCTTTTAGCCATGGTTGTTTATGTTTTAGCCATGGTTGTTTATCTTTTAGCCATGGTAGTTTTTTCTATTAGCCATGGTTGTTCATCTATTAGCCATGGTTGTTTATCGTTTAGCCATGGTTGTTTATATTTTAGCCATGGTTGTTTATCTATTAGCCATGGTTGTTAATCGTTTAGCCATGGTTGTGTATCTATTAGCCATTGTTGTTTATCGTTTAGCCATAGTTGGTTATCATTTAGCCACGGTTGTTTGTCTATTAGCCATGGTTGTTCATCTATTAGCCATGGTTGTATATCTTTTAGCCATGGTTGTTTATCTTTTAGCCATGGTTGTATATCTTTAAGCCATGGTTGTATATCTTTTAGCCATGGTTGTTTATCTTTTAGCCATGGTTGTTTATCTTTTAGCCATGGTTGTATATCCATTAGCCATGGTTGTTTATCGTTTAGCCATGGTTGTTTATCGTTTAGCCATGGTTGTTTATCGTTTAGCCATGGTTGTTTATCTTTTAGCCATGGTTGTTTATCTTTCAGCCATGGTTGTTTTTTCTATTAGCCATGGTTGTTTATCTTTTAGCCATGGTTGTTTATCTATTAGCCATGGTTGTTTATCTTTTCGCCATGGTTGTTTTATCTATTAACCATGGTTGTTTATCTTTTAGCCATGGTTGTTTATCTTTTAGCCATGGTTGTGTATCTATTAGCCATGGTTGTTTATCGTTTAGCCATGGTTGTTTATCGTTGAGCCATGGTTCTTTATTTTTTTAGCCATGGCTGTTTTTTCTATTAGCCATGGTTGTTTATCGTTTAGCCATGGTTGTTTATCGTTTAGCCATGGTTGTTTATCTATTAGCCACGGTTGTTTATTTATTAGCCATGGTTGTTTATCTATTAGCCATGGTTGTTGGTTGTTTATCTATTAGCCATGGTTGTTTATATTTTAGCCATGGTTGTTTATCTATTAGCCATGGTTGTTTTTTCTATTAGCCATGGTTGTTTTTTTCTATTAGCCATGGTTGTTTATCTATTAGCCATGGTTGTTTATCTTTAAGCCATGGTTGTTCATCTATTAGCCATGGCTGTTTATCGTTTAGCCATGGTTGTTTATCTTTTAGCCATGGTTGTTTATCGTCTAGCCATGGTTGTGTATCTATTAGCCATGGTTGTTTATGGTTTAGCCATGGTGTTTATCGTTTAGCCATGGTTGTGTATCTATTAGCCATGGTTGTTTATCAATTAGCCATGGTTGTTTATTGTTTAGCCATGGTTGTTTATCGTTTAGCCATGGTTGTTTATCTTTTAGCCATTGTTGTTTATCTTTTCGCCATGGTTGTTTATCTATTAGCTATGGTTGTTTATCTTTTAGCCATGGTTGTTTATCGTTTAGCCATGGTTGTTTATCTATTAGCCATGGTTGTTTATCTATTAGCCATGGTTGTTTATCTTTTCGCCATGGTTGTTTTATCTTTTCGCCATGGTTGTTTTATCTATTAACCATGGTTGTTTATCTTTTAGCCATGGTTGTGTATCTATTAGCCATGGTTGTTTATCGTTTAGCCATGGTTGTTTATCGTTGAGCCATGGTTCTTTATTTTTTAGCCATGGCTGTTTTTTCTATTAGTCATGGTTGTTTATCGTTTAGCCATGGTTGTTTATCGTTTAGCCATGGTTGTTTATCTATTAGCCACGGTTGTTTATCTATTAGCCACGGTTGTTTATTTATTAGCTATGGTTGTTTATCTATTAGCCATGGTTGTTGGTTGTTTATCTATTAGCCATGGTTGTTTATATTTTAGCCATGGTTGTTTATCTATTAGCCATGGTTGTTTTTTCTATTAGCCATGGTTGTTTTTTTCTATTAGCCATGGTTGTTTATCTATTAGCCATGGTTGTTTATCTATTAGCCATGGTTGTTTATCTTTAAGCCATGGTTGTTCATCTATTAGCCATGGCTGTTTATCGTTTAGCCATGGTTGTTTATCTTTTAGCCATGGTTGTTTATCGTCTAGCCATGGTTGTGTATCTATTAGCCATGGTTGTTTATGGTTTAGCCATGGTGTTTATCGTTTAGCCATCGTTGTGTATCTATTAGCCATGGTTGTTTATCTATTAGCCATGGTTGTTTATCGTTTAGCCATGGTTGTTTATCTTTTAACCATTGTTGTTTATCTTTTCGCCATGGTTGTTTATCTATTAGCTATGGTTGTTTGTCTTTTAGCCATGGTTGTTTATCGTTTAGCCGTGGTTGTTTATTATTTAGCCGTGGTTGTTTATCTAGTAGCCATGGTTGTTTATCTACTAGCCGTGGTTGTTTATCTATTAGCCAAGGTTGTTTATCTACTAGCCGTGGTTGTTTATCTATTAGCCGTGGTTGTTTGTCCTTTAGCCGTGGTTGTTTATCGTTTAGCCGTGGTTGTTTAGATTTTAGCGATGGTTGTTTTTTCTGTTAGCCATGGTTGTTTTTTCTATTAGCCATGGTTGTTTATCTATAAGCCATGGTTTTTTTTTAAATCTTTTAGCCATGGTTGTTTATCTATTAGCCATGGTTGTTTATCTTTTAGCCATGGTTGTTTTTTCTATTAGCCATAGTTGTTAATCGTTTAGCCATGGTTATTTATCGTTTAACCATGGTTGTTTATCTATTAGCCATGGTTGTTTATCTATTAGCCATGGTTGTTTATCTATAAGCCATGGTTTTTTTTTTAATCTTTTAGCCATGGTTGTTTATCTATTAGCCATGGTTGTTTATCTTTTAGCCATGGTTGTTTTTTCTATTAGCCATAGTTGTTAATCGTTTAGCCATGGTTATTTATCGTTTAACCATGGTTGTTTATCTATTAGCCATGGTTGTTTATCTATTAGCCATGGTTGTTTATCTATTAGCCATGGTTGTTTATCCTCTAGCCATGGTTGCTTATCTATTAGCCACGATTGTTTATCTTTTAGCCATGGTTGTTTATCTTTTCGCAATGGTTGTTTATCTATTAGCCAAGGTTGTTTATCTATTAGCCAAGGTTGTTTATCTATTAGCCATGGTTGTTGATCTATTAGCCATGGTTGTTGGTTGTTCATCTATTAGCCATGGTTGTTTATCTTTTAGCCATGGTTGTTAATCTATTAGCCATGGTTGGGTTTTTTTATTAGCCATGGTTGTTTATCGTTTAGCCATGGTTGTGTATCTATCAGCCATGGTTGTTTATCTATTAGCCATGGTTGTTTATCTTTACGCCATGGTTGTTTATCTTTTAGCCATGGTTGTTTATCTTTTAGCCATGGTTGTTTATCTATTAGCCATGATTGTTTATCTTTTAGCCATGGTTGTTTATCTATTAGCCATGGTTGTTTATCTCTTAGCCATGGTTGTTTATCTCTTAGCCATGGTTGTTTATCTATTAGCCATGGTTGTTTATCTCTTAGCCATGGTTGTTTATCTTTTAGCCATAGTTGTTTTTTTCTATTAGCCATGGTTGTTTATCGTTTAGCCATTGTTGTTTATCTATTAGCCATGGATGTTTATCTTTTAACTATGATTGATTATCTTTTAGCCATGGTTGTTTATCGTTTAGCCATGGTTGTTTTATCTTTTAGCCATGGTTGTTTTTCAATTAGCCATGGTTGTTTATCTTTTAGCCATGGTTGTTTTATCTTTTAGCCATGGTTGTTTATCTATTAGCCATGGTTGTTTATCTATTAGCCATGGTTGTTTATCTATTAGCCATGGTTGTTGGTTGTTTATCTATTAGCCATGGTTGTTTATCTAGTAGCCATGGTTGTTTATCGTTTAGCCATTGTTGTTTATCTATTAGCCATGGTTGTTTATCTTTAAGCCATGGTTGTTTATCTTTAAGCCATGGTCGTTTATCGTTTAGCCATGGTTGTTTATCGTTTAGCCATGGTTGTTTATGGTTTAGCCATGGTTGTTTATCGTTTAGCCATGGTTGTTTATCTTTTAGCCATGGTTGTTTATCTTTTGGCCATGGTTGTATATCTTTTAGCCATGGTTGTTTATCTTTTAGCCATGGTTGTTTATCTTTTAGCCATGATTGTTTTTTCTATTAGCCATGGTTGTTTATCTATTAGCCATGGTTGTTTATCTATTAGCCATGGTTGTTTATCTTTTAGCCATGGTTGTTTATCTCTTAGCCATGGTTGTTTATCGTTTAGCCATGGTTGTTTATCGTTTAGCCATGGTTGTTAATCTTATAGCCATGGTTATTTATATTTTAGCCATGGTTGTTTATCTTTTAGCCATGGTTGTTTTTTCTATTAGCCATGGTTGTTTATCTTTTAACCATGGTTGTTTATCTATTAGCCATGGTTGTTAATTGTTTAGCCATGGTTGTTTATCTATTAGCCATGGTTGTTTATCTCTTAGCCATGGTTGTTTATCTTTTAGCCAAGGTTCTTTATCTTTTAGGAATGATTGTTTTTTCTATTAGTCATTGTTGTTTTTCAAGAAGCCATGGTTGTTTATCTTTTAGCCATGGTTGTTTTTTCTATTAGCCATGGTTGTTTTTTTCTATTACCATGGTTGTTTATCTTTTAGCCATGGTTGCTTATCTTTTAGCCATGGTTGTTTATCTAGTTGATTTGATTTGATTTGAGCCATGGTTGTTTTTCTATTAGCTATGGTTGTTTATCTTTTAGCCATGGTTGTTTTTTCTAATAGCCATTGTTGTTTATCGTTTAGCCATGGTTGTTTATCGTTTAGCCATGGTTGTTTATCTTTTAGCCATGGTTGTTTATCTATTAGCCATGGTTGTTAATCGTTTAGCCATGGTTGTTAATCGTTTAGCCATGGTTGTTAATCGTTTAGCCATTGTTGTTAATCGTTTAGCCATTGTTGTTTATCGTTTAGCCATGGTTGTTTATCTTTTAGCCATGGTTGTTTATGTTTTATCCATGGTTGTTTATGTTTTAGCCATGGTTGTTTATGTTTTAGCCATGGTTGTTTATCTTTTACCCATGGTAGTTTTTTCTATTAGCCATGGTTGTTCATCTATTAGCCATGGTTGTTTATCTATTAGCCATGGTTGTTAATTGTTTAGCCATGGTTGTATATCTATTAGCCATTGTTGTTTATCGTTTAGCCATGGTTGTTTATCGTTTAGCCATGGTTGGTTATCATTTAGCCACGGTTGTTTATCTTTTAGCCATGGTTGTTTATCTTTTAGCCATGGTTGTTTATGTTTTAGCCATGGTTGTTTATGTTTTAGCCATGGTTGTTTATCTTTTAGCCATGGTTGTTTATCTTTTAGCCATGGTAGTTTTTTCTATTAGCCATGGTTGTTCATCTATTAGCCATGGTTGTTTATCGTTTAGCCATGGTTGTTTATCTTTTAGCCATGGTTGTTTATCCAATAACCATGGTTGTTAATCGTTTAGCCATGGTTGTGTATCTATTAGCCATTGTTGTTTATCGTTTAGCCATAGTTGGTTATCATTTAGCCACGGTTGTTTATCTATTAGCCATGGTTGTTTATCTTTTAGCCATGGTTGTTTATCTTTAAGCCATAGTTGTTTATGTTTTAGCCATGGTTGTTTATGTTTTAGCCATGGTTGTTTATCTTTTAGCCATGGTAGTTTTTTCTATTAGCCATGGTTGTTTATCTATTAGCCATGGTTGTTTATCTTTTAGCAATGGTTGTTTATCTAGTTGATTTGATTTGATTTTAGTCATGGTTGTTTTTCTATTAGCCATTGTTGTTTATCGTTTAGCCATGGTTGTTCATCGTGTAGCCATGGTTGTTTATCTTTTAGCCATGGTTGTTTATCTATTAGCCATTGTTGTTTATCGTTTAGCCATGGTTGTTTATCGTTTAGCCATGGTTGGTTATCATTTAGCCACGGTTGTTTATGTTTTAGCCATGGTTGTTTATGTATTAGCCATGGTTGTTTATCTTTTAGCAATGGTAGTTTTTTCTATTAGCCATGGTTGTTCATCTATTAGCCATGGTTGTTTATCGTTTAGCCATGGTTGTTTATGTTTTAGCCATGGTTGTTTATCTTTTAGCCATTGTTGTTTATCGTTTAGCCATGGTTGTTTATCGTTTAGTCATGGTTGTTTATCTTTTAGCCATGGTTGTTTATCTCTTAGCCATGGTTGGCTATCATTTAGCTACGGTTGTTTATCTTTTAGCCACGGTTGTTTATGTTTTAGCCATGGTTGTTTATGTTTTAGCCATGGTTGTTTATGTTTTAGCCATGGTTGTTTATCTTTTAGCCATGGTAGTTTTTTCTATTAGCCATGGTTGTTCATCTATTAGCCATGGTTGTTTATCGTTTAGCCATGGTTGTTTATCTTTTAGCCATGGTTGTTTATCTATTAGCCATGGTTGTTAATCGTTTAGCCATGGTTGTGCATCTATTAGCCATTGTTGTTTATCGTTTAGCCATGGTTGTTTATCGTTTAGCCATGGTTGGTTATCATTTAGCCACGGTTGTTTATCTTTTAGCCATGGTTGTTTATGTTTTAGCCATGGTTGTTTATCTTTTAGCCATGGTAGTTTTTTCTATTAGCCATGGTTGTTCATCTATTAGCCATGGTTGTTTATCGTTTAGCCATGGTTGTTTATATTTTAGCCATGGTTGTTTATCTATTAGCCATGGTTGTTAATCGTTTAGCCATGGTTGTGTATCTATTAGCCATTGTTGTTTATCGTTTAGCCATAGTTGGTTATCATTTAGCCACGGTTGTTTGTCTATTAGCCATGGTTGTTCATCTATTAGCCATGGTTGTATATCTTTTAGCCATGGTTGTTTATCTTTTAGCCATGGTTGTATATCTTTAAGCCATGGTTGTATATCTTTTAGCCATGGTTGTTTATCTTTTAGCCATGGTTGTTTATCTTTTAGCCATGGTTGTATATCCATTAGCCATGGTTGTTTATCGTTTAGCCATGGTTGTTTATCGTTTAGCCATGGTTGTTTATCGTTTAGCCATGGTTGTTTATCTTTTAGCCATGGTTGTTTATCTTTCAGCCATGGTTGTTTTTTCTATTAGCCATGGTTGTTTATCTATTAGCCATGGTTGTTTATCTTTTAGCCATGGTTGTTTATCTATTAGCCATGGTTGTTTATCTTTTCGCCATGGTTGTTTTATCTATTAACCATGGTTGTTTATCTTTTAGCCATGGTTGTTTATCTTTTAGCCATGGTTGTGTATCTATTAGCCATGGTTGTTTATCGTTTAGCCATGGTTGTTTATCGTTGAGCCATGGTTCTTTATTTTTTTAGCCATGGCTGTTTTTTCTATTAGCCATGGTTGTTTATCGTTTAGCCATGGTTGTTTATCGTTTAGCCATGGTTGTTTATCTATTAGCCACGGTTGTTTATTTATTAGCCATGGTTGTTTATCTATTAGCCATGGTTGTTGGTTGTTTATCTATTAGCCATGGTTGTTTATATTTTAGCCATGGTTGTTTATCTATTAGCCATGGTTGTTTTTTCTATTAGCCATGGTTGTTTTTTTCTATTAGCCATGGTTGTTTATCTATTAGCCATGGTTGTTTATCTTTAAGCCATGGTTGTTCATCTATTAGCCATGGCTGTTTATCGTTTAGCCATGGTTGTTTATCTTTTAGCCATGGTTGTTTATCGTCTAGCCATGGTTGTGTATCTATTAGCCATGGTTGTTTATGGTTTAGCCATGGTGTTTATCGTTTAGCCATGGTTGTGTATCTATTAGCCATGGTTGTTTATCAATTAGCAATGGTTGTTTATTGTTTAGCCATGGTTGTTTATCGTTTAGCCATGGTTGTTTATCTTTTAGCCATTGTTGTTTATCTTTTCGCCATGGTTGTTTATCTATTAGCTATGGTTGTTTATCTTTTAGCCATGGTTGTTTATCGTTTAGCCATGGTTGTTTATCTATTAGCCATGGTTGTTTATCTATTAGCCATGGTTGTTTATCTTTTCGCCATGGTTGTTTTATCTTTTCGCCATGGTTGTTTTATCTATTAACCATGGTTGTTTATCTTTTAGCCATGGTTGTGTATCTATTAGCCATGGTTGTTTATCGTTTAGCCATGGTTGTTTATCGTTGAGCCATGGTTCTTTATTTTTTAGCCATGGCTGTTTTTTCTATTAGTCATGGTTGTTTATCGTTTAGCCATGGTTGTTTATCGTTTAGCCATGGTTGTTTATCTATTAGCCACGGTTGTTTATCTATTAGCCACGGTTGTTTATTTATTAGCTATGGTTGTTTATCTATTAGCCATGGTTGTTGGTTGTTTATCTATTAGCCATGGTTGTTTATATTTTAGCCATGGTTGTTTATCTATTAGCCATGGTTGTTTTTTCTATTAGCCATGGTTGTTTTTTTCTATTAGCCATGGTTGTTTATCTATTAGCCATGGTTGTTTATCTATTAGCCATGGTTGTTTATCTTTAAGCCATGGTTGTTCATCTATTAGCCATGGCTGTTTATCGTTTAGCCATGGTTGTTTATCTTTTAGCCATGGTTGTTTATCGTCTAGCCATGGTTGTGTATCTATTAGCCATGGTTGTTTATGGTTTAGCCATGGTGTTTATCGTTTAGCCATCGTTGTGTATCTATTAGCCATGGTTGTTTATCTATTAGCCATGGTTGTTTATCGTTTAGCCATGGTTGTTTATCTTTTAACCATTGTTGTTTATCTTTTCGCCATGGTTGTTTATCTATTAGCTATGGTTGTTTGTCTTTTAGCCATGGTTGTTTATCGTTTAGCCATGGTTGTTTTTCTATTAGCCGTGGTTGTTTTTCTATTAGCCGTGGTTGTTTATCGTTTAGCCATGGTTGTTTATCGTTTAGCCATGGTTGTGTATCGTTTAGCCATGGTTGTTTATCTACTAGCCATGGTTGTTTATCTTTTAGCCATGGTTGTTTATCGTTTAACCATGGTTGTTTATCTATTAGCCATGGTTGTTTATCTATTAGCCATGGTTGTTTATTGTTTAGCCATGGTTGTTTATCGTTTAGCCATGGTTGTGTATCGTATAGCCACGGTTGTTTATCGTTTAGCCATGGTTGTTTATAATTTAGCCACGGTTGTTCATCTATTAGCCATGGTTGTTTATTTTTTCGCCATGGTTGTTTATCTTTTAGCCATGGTTGTTTATCTTTTAGCCATGGTTGTTTATCTTTTAGCCATGGTTGTTTATCTTTTAGCCACGGTTGTTCATCTATTAGCCACGGTTGGTAATCTATTAGCCACGGTTGGTAATCTATTAGCCACGATTGTTTATCTTTTCGCCATGGTTGTTTATCTTTTAGCCATGGTTGTTTATCTATTAGCCATGGCTGTTTATCGTTTAGCCATGGTTGTTTATCTTTTAGCCATGGTTGTTTTTTCTTCTAGCCATGGTTGTTTTTTCTATTAGCCATTGTTGTTTATCTATTAGCCATGGCTGTTTATCGTTTAGCCATGGTTGTTTATCTTTTAGCCATGGTTGTTTTTTCTATTAGCCATGGTTGTTTTTTCTATTAGCCATGGTTGTTTATCTTTTAGCCATGGTTGTTTATCCTTTAGCCATGGTTGTTTATCGTTTAGCAATGGTTGTTTATCTATTAGCCATGGTTGTTTATCGTTTAGCCATGGTTGTTTATCTATTAGCCACGGTTGTTTATCTATTAGCCACGGTTGTTTATCTTTTCGCCATGGTTGTTTATCTTTTAGCCATGGTTGTTTATCTATTAGCCATGGTTGTTTATCGTTTAGCCATGGTTGTTTATATTTTAGCCATGGTTGTTTTTTCTATTAGCCATGGTTGTTTTTTCTATTAGCCATGGTTGTTCATCATTTAGACATGGTTGTTTATCTTTTAGCCATGGGTGTTTTTTCTATTAGCCATGGTTGTTTATCATTTAGCCATGGTTGTTTATCTATTAGCCATGGTTGTTTATCTATTAGCCACGGTTGTTTATCTATTACCATGGTTGTTTATCTTTTCGCCATGGTTGTTTATCTGTTAGCCATGGTTGTTTATCTATTAGCCATGGTTGTTGGTTGTTCATTTATTAGCCATGGTTGTTTATCTTTTAGCCATTTTTGTTAATCTGTTAGCAATGGTTGTTTTTTCTATTAGCCATGGTTGTTTTTTCTATTAGCCATGGTTGTTCATCGTTTAGCCATGGTTCTTCATCGTTTAGCCATGGTTGTTTATCTATAAGCCATGGTTGTTTATCTATTAGTCGTGGTTGTTTATCTATTAGCCGTGGTTGTGTATCTATTAGCCGTGGTTGTGTATCTATTAGCCGTGGTTGTTTATCGTTTAGCCATGGTTGTTTATCGTTTAGCCATGGTTGTTTATCGTTTAGCCATGGTTATTTATCGTTTAGCCATGGTTGTGTATCTATTAGCCATGGTTGTTTATCATTTAGCCGCGGTTGTTTATCTATTAGCAATGGTTGTTTATCTATTAGCCATGGTTGTTTATCCTTTAGCCATGGTTGTTTATCTATTAGCCATGGTTGTTTATCCTTTAGCCATGGTTGTTTATCGTTTAGCAATGGTTGTTTATCTATTAGCCATGGTTGTTTATCGTTTAGCCATGGTTGTTTATCTATTAGCCACGGTTGTTTATCTATTAGCCACGGTTGTTTATCTATTAGCCACGGTTGTTTATCTTTTCGCCATGGTTGTTTATCTTTTAGCCATGGTTGTTTATCTATTAGCCATGGTTGTTTATCGTTTAGCCATGGTTGTTTATATTTTAGCCATGGTTGTTTTTTCTATTAGCCATGGTTGTTTTTTCTATTAGCCATGGTTGTTCATCATTTAGCCATGGTTGTTTATCTTTTAGCCATGGGTGTTTTTTCTATTAGCCATGGTTGTTTATCATTTAGCCATGGTTGTTTATCTATTAGCCATGGTTGTTTATCTATTAGCCACGGTTGTTTATCTATTACCATGGTTGTTTATCTTTTCGCCATGGTTGTTTATCTGTTAGCCATGGTTGTTTATCTATTAGCCATGGTTGTTGGTTGTTCATTTATTAGCCATGGTTGTTTATCTTTTAGCCATTTTTGTTAATCTGTTAGCAATGGTTGTTTTTTCTATTAGCCATGGTTGTTTTTTCTATTAGCCATGGTTGTTCATCGTTTAGCCATGGTTCTTCATCGTTTAGCCATGGTTGTTTATCTATAAGCCATGGTTGTTTATCTATTAGCCGTGGTTGTTTATCTATTAGCCGTGGTTGTGTATCTATTAGCCGTGGTTGTGTATCTATTAGCCATGGTTGTTTATCGTTTAGCCATGGTTGTTTATCGTTTAGCCATGGTTGTTTATCGTTTAGCCATGGTTGTTTATCGTTTAGCCATGGTTGTGTATCTATTAGCCATGGTTGTTTATCATTTAGCCACGGTTGTTTATCTATTAGCCACGGTTGTTTATCGTTTAGCCATGGTTGTTTATCGTTTAGCCATGGTTGTTTATCGTTTAGCCATGGTTGTTTATCGTTTAGCCATGGTTGTTTATCATTTAGCCATGGTTGTTTATCTATTAGCCATGGTTGTTTATCGTTTAGCCATGGTTGTTTATCGTTTAGCCATGGTTGTGTATCTATTAGCCACGGTCGTTTATTAGCCATGGTTGTTCATCTTTTCGCCATGGTTGTTTATCTATTAGCCATGGTTGTTTATCTTTTAGCCATGTTGTTTATCTTTTCGCCATGGTTGTTTATCTATTAGCCATGGTTGTTTATCTTTTAGCCACGGTTGTTTATCTTTTAGCCACGGTTGTTCATCTATTAGCCACGGTTGGTAATCTATTAGCCACGGTTGGTAATCTATTAGCCACGGTTGTTTATCTTTTCGCCACGGTTGTTTATCTTTTAGCCATGGTTGTTTATCGTTTAGCCATGGTTGTTTATCGTTTAGCCATGGTTGTTTATCGTTTAGCCATGGTTGTTTATCGTTTAGCCATGGTTGTTTATCGTTTAGCCATGGTTGTTTATCGTTTAGCCATGGTTGTTTATCGTTTAGCCATGGTTGTTTATCGTTTAGCCATGGTTGTTTATCGTTTAGCCATGGTTGTTTATCGTTTAGCCATGGTTGTGTATCTATTAGCCACGGTCGTTTATTAGCCATGGTTGTTCATCTTTTCGCCATGGTTGTTTATCTATTAGCCATGGTTGTTTATCTTTTAGCCATGTTGATTATCTTTTCGCCATGGTTGTTTATCTATTAGCCATGGTTGTTGGTTGTTTATCTATTAGCCATGGTTGTTGGTTGTTTATCTACTAGCCATGGTTGTTGGTTGTTTATTTATTAGCCATGGTTGTTTATCTTTTAGCCATGGTTGTTTATCTATTAGCCATAGTTGTTTATCTATTAGCCATGGTTGTTTATCTATTAGCCATGGTTGCTTATCTATTAGCCATGGTTGAAACAAGAAGTGACACGCTGTGCTGTCCCTTTGAGAAAAAAGAATATGACTAATAAAATGGTTCTTTGGCTTGTACTACAAGAATAATATGGAATATAATTATATGTAATCAGAAGAGTGAAGTGTTGTGTTTGACATCGATGTACGTCTTTAAATAAGAAAAAAAAAAAAAAGATAAATTGTGGGATTGTTTGGATTTTAAAGCAACAAATACGATTAATGTTCTTGTTTGGATCAGAGTTGCATGTTTCATTACGTTCTGCACAGATAATCATTTAGGTAAATAAAACATCATAGTAGCTTAATTTTGCTATATTTGGGATTTCGGTAATTAATTCAGTGACTTTTTTTAGGAAAAAGATTTTAAACTTCATAGTTGAAAAAAAACAAATTGAATATTGTGCAAAGGTTGCTTTATTCCAGCATAAACTGTAGATGTGCAAGGTGAAACTAATACACGACAACATGCAGGTCAAGATATTTCAAGACTTATTTTGATAATTATTATGCTTGACAGCTTATGAAAACATTGAATTGTAGGCCAGGATCATTACAATTATGACAAATATTTTACTTTGTATGAATTAATTTATATCACATATTTTCATATATATTTGAAGTTGAATAGCTGACATTCATTTTACAAAATATTCTATTTTGGAGTTTCACCTGTAATTTTACCCATAAATAAGTATCATTGTTTTTTTTTGGTGCAATCCTACATTAATATTAACTATTAAATAGTGCTGTTGCATCTTATAATCCCTTTAATCGCATTTTTGCATTTTGATTAATCACATTACATTGCTTGCATGTATTATTTAAACAAATTTAAAATATTCTGACAAAAATGCAGTTTTATTGTCAGAATGCCAAACAGGAAATACTTTTAATGTTTTACTTGACTGCACATCATTTACTGCCAATTCTGGACTATAAGCTGCTACTTGTTTCCTACACTTTGAATCCTGCAGCTTACAAAACGGTGCTGCTAAATGATACATCTTTCTTTGCTGACAAAGACAATAAAAATAGCTACAACAAGCAAATACACTTTATTCGAGAGTGCCGTTCAGTCTTCTAATCGTCCGTAGCATTTTCTACTCGTATGGATTCTTCATTCATCACTCCAAGCAACCTTTGTAAGTTTTACAATATAACAAACTATTGTTACTAACTAAACCATCATGTGTGATGCCTGTAGGAGTGTTTTCATGCATATTTGTATGTGCTATTGTAATGTAAAGAAGCAAGCGTCATTAGCATTAGCTAATATGCTAACACGTTTACAAGTGTCTGTGTTAGTGTTAACTTACAATGGCATTCTTTTTGTATAGTTTCAGTTTTGTAAATTCACAAAAACGTCACCGTGGAGTTATTAAGTCTGTTTAGCTGTTTGGAGAGGGTGGGTCCATGACGATGACTTCTGTTTAGTTTGATCAACCATTTTACTGCTGTGTGACAGACACCGTTTAGAAACAATTAACGTATGTAAATAAACATTTATAATTTTTTTCTGCGAACATAACTAATTTCACAACATAAATATCTGTGGTTTATAATCCAGTCTGGCTAATATCTAGAAAAAAAATGTAGTGTGAGCAGTTGATTTACAGGTGCGCTCTGTAATGCGGAAAATATGGTTTAAATTATTTAAAACTTAGAAAGCATTTTTTCTAAAGATGTATTTTATCAGCGAATGGGGATGTTAAAGAAGCTATTTATAAAGTATTTTAATTTAGAAGATGGCAGATGATCATTATGTAACAACACAGCTAGTGAGTGCTATGAAGCAAATCATTTGACAAGTGACATCAAAAAAGAACTTACTTGGGCACTTAAGGTTATGTCCTCCCTCTGCTGCTTCCCCATGGCTGTGAGGGTATCAAACGCACTTTTCTCACAGGGATCCATCAGTCCGGGTCCACCTGATAATGACACACTTCATCAATTCAATGTTCTTAATAAAGTGCCTCACATTTTGTTGTCATGAGAATGTTCTAGTAATAATCTATTCACACTTGTGGGCTCTGTACCGCGGATGTCGTTGTGGCTTGTACAGCCCTTTGAGACACTCGATTTAGGGCATTGATTGATTGATTGATTGATTGACTTGTCTCAATGACAACTGATATTTTAGTAGATTGAACATAAATGACATGACTGCAGGAGTCAGAGTGGGTGCATGACTCTGGTGTGCAGACAAATAGTTTGATCTCACATGAAATGTGAAAAATGTTTCACTTTCTATGCCTGGCCGATAAAACAATATCAAGATATATCGCAAAAGATACCTAATTGATATCAATAGGAAAATGTGTTTAATAAACTTTTTTTTCCCTTCTTTGTTGGAAGTTGTGAGGCAGGTTTGGTTGCATGAACAACTCGCTCTCTGGTTTTACAGGAAGCGATCACTGATCAGTGTAACAGCCAACCAGGTAACAGTATCAACTATCACGTTTGGTTGTCTCACGCTTGATTCTTTGCATGGTGTGATAAGAGAAAGTAAAAATGTAGAAATTGTGGATAAAACATGAAAAGTCACCTGGACAGTATGGCAGTTTTTTTGATTATTTTAAAAGGGACTTTAGTAAGACCAATGTGGTCTGTAAATGATGCAAGGTTCTTGTCCCCACCAATACTGGTAATACCTGAGCTGCACTCACCCTTTAGAGCAGTGTTTCTTAACCATATGGCTGGGGCCCATTGTTGGGCCGCCAAAGTGTATCTGTTTCTCAGCTGTGGTCCTAAGTTGTAATACACTTTTCCACCACTTGCGGCAGTAATGACAATAGTTAAACAGAAGTCTGGAGCTAAAGTCAGAGAAGTTTCTTTAGCACAAAAAATATGACTAAAGTGGTGAAGCTGTATTTTTTTTGCACTTTAATTTTATTGACAGTTTAAGAAACATTTACTATTAATTTAGTTAAAATGTATTTAGCACTGTGTAATTGTATTTTAATGAATTTTTCATCAGTTTTTATGAGTCCCTTCTTTTGCAATATATTTGATTAGTATTTATGTTGTGTAATTACAGTGTGACCTAAGCCTTGTAATAATCATCTTTGTGATGAACACATGCTTTCATATCATTTGATAAGATTTATCTGTTAAACTGTAATATAATTATTGAACACTATCAAAATCAAGAGTAAGATTACTACCGTAATTCAGTGTTGTGTGGGCCTCGGGCCCCTCTGTAGTGGAAAAGTGTGGCCCAGAGGTCAAAAAGGTTAGGAGCCACTGCTTTAGAGCACAGCTGTAACTTCCTGGCACTAAACCTGCAGAAAATAGTTCTTCTCACGTTTCTCTAGGTTTACATTTTAACACTTTGTACTATTGTGTTACACTTTAATAACCATTTCTTACTTATTCCTTATTTTGCACCTTCATTTTAAGAGGTTATTGTTAGGTGTTCAATGTGATTTTAGAATTTTTCCATGCTTGTGTTGACATTTCCTTTCTGCCTTGATAGCTGAAGGATTCTAATCAGAGGAAGAAATACAAATGTTTACATTTGGTATATTTTTGTCCTTTTAGTCCATAGGTCATAACAATCTCAATATTTATGGACAAGGACTGATATAAAACACTTCTATTGTGATAGAGTTGTCAGTCTAGCCCTTGTTTGTATACTTCTTGCAATTGTAAAAAGCAATCCTAATTATTCTTAGACTTGTATCGTCATTTTTTGTATGCAGAGTTGTCGAAAACTACTTGCCAGAATGCAGTCATATTGTGAATGAAATGAATGGAAAGAACATCTTACCAGTGAGTAAAATCCCAGATGAGATACATTCAAAGACGCGCCTCAGTGCATCACCAGGGCTGAGTGGGGCTGAAGCACTACTGATGGCTTTTTCCACCAGCAGCTCCATGGCCTGAGGAGACAACATTCCCATATTTATTATTGTTGTTGTCATGTCACATACTGAAAAGTACAACAACATTTACTGTAGGACACTTCTATCAGATGAAGACAAAGTGGATTGGTTCAATTCTGAAAAGAACAAATAAGCTTTTGTAAATTAAATTTAACATCCTTACTCAAACTGAGCCAGACCTTTAATAGCCATCATAGAAAAAGAAAATACTTTGTTAGATCACATATAAATTATATTTAGAGAAATTAAGTCGTACAATTATTAAATTGGTCATTAATTAATAAATATAATCCCCAAAATTATTTTAAATTACATTCCACTTTAATTGTGGTAAATCTACATTTCAAATGAATTAAATACATATATATATATATTTATTTATTCATTTGAATTTGTCACAAACAGTCTCAAAGTTTTCCATTCATTCATATAAAGTGGCCTGCCACAGTTACATTTGGGGCGCCACTGCAGATTTTTTTTCCTTTATATTTGGCGTGTTGGCCCTGGCTTACACACACAAGTACATGCTTGTCTGTGCAGACCGCCATGACACCTCCGTACAAGTTTAAATGCTATCACCTTGTAGCAGCCTGCCGGGGCTCCATCCTGTGTCCACACAACGTTACGTGTGAGTGTAATATCTGTGACTACAGCAGTGGACACTGGAAGTTGGTTATGTTTGCCCAGGTTTGTGTTCAATGTGTGCGTTATGGATGATGTCATCCCCAGGATGAACATGTTAGCGTGTGTTAATACGGTTGTTCCTCGCTACATCAGGCTTCAAACAACACTGCAGATTTAAAAATATATTTTTTTCATTCTTTAAGGGAACAATGCTAACAACACGGTAGATAATGTTGATCTGCATAATTAAGTTGACCAATTTTTGGCATAACAGCTTTTTGATGCACTTTATTATTGACTACTGCCTCATCAATAACAATAACACTTCTTCACATTGGGGAGACTTTGACAATGTCAAAATACAACATCAAGATGTAGCAAGTCTCGATGCGGCAAAACATTGCTAACAAGACTGCTAACAGCTATTAGCAGCTGTCTGGGCAATGCTAAGTGGCGATAAACTGCATTTCATTTCAACATAAATAATACAGCTTTGACGTGATCAATGTGGAATGACAGGGCAGGAAATGCAATGCTAACGTCACCGCTAATTATCGCAGCTGCGACTGTTGACTACAGTTTTACAGAACAAATTGCAGCCGTGGTTTCAGCACATGGAAGCCCAGTTCTAACCAGAGGAATTATCCAAGGTGACGACCATTGCAATGACACTTGGAGGATTCTCTAGGCTACCAGTGAGTACAGTAACCTACAGTGGAACACACGCAAGGCTGCTACATACTGTATATTGAGTGTAAACGTGACTGTTAGCATGCTAGCAGGTAGTATTTGTCAAGTACCGTACCATATTAGCATGTTAGTGTTAGCATGCTGAGGTGTTCGGCTGCAAAATTAGCTAAAAATAAGTTGGCACGCTGACTATATGGCTGTTACTTCATGTTTAAAAGGCTCTAATTACTGTGCGTTAAACATTTATTTAGAAGGTACTAAACTGTTTTTAAATGCAGACAATCAGTTTGCATGTGCAAACATTTTTTTTTTAATCAAACGAACAACTGGGAAATGTTTCTCATCGTTCACTTAAGAGCTGTGAATGTAATCTTTTTAACGACAGTTTCAGTTCGAGTGTATTCTTACGATGTACATGCTTCAAAAGTATCATGACGATTTTAAAAGATACTCACCCATCCTGGGAAGGCTGACCAGGTTGGAACTCGCTGACAGAGGTCTCGCAGTATTCGAATGATGATCACACACGACTGGAGTCCGTTGGCTCTAGCCTTGTGATGCAATAAAGTTAGATTGACGTGCGAATGACGGGTGACATGTTGGCAGCACATCAGTTCTTAGAAGTCCAAAAACTACTGTGCATAATGGAAGCTTGAGTGTGGTCTAAGGCATCAATGAGCCATCCAAATTTGCCATCAGCTGCCATTCTCAGTAGCCTTGTACCTCGCAGTTAGTAAGGGAGTCACAAGAAATTAGGACTTCTTGTCATCTCCTAAACCCTGATTCTTAAGGAATCCACAAACATGTATTTCAAAGTACAAGATCCACCTTAGAGGAAGGAACAGGGACTGAAGGAGCCCAGCAAATCTGCAATATTTGACCTGGGATTTTCACAGGAAAATAGTCAGATTCTCCTTTGTCTCTCAATCCCCATTTCATTCACGTGGAATAAAAAAAGACTTAATGTGCAGCCTTATGGAATATAATACAAGGAAATATGATGCCAATTTCCAATATACATTAAGGATTTAGTATTGACTTCAAATAGCGCACATTTTCCTCAGTGTTGTAAGGTTGAAATGTGAGAACAAACAAAGAATGCATCTCATAAGGCTACAATAATAAAGGAAAATGATGTTCCGAACCTGGAACCACTTAGCGTGGCGCAGAGCAGCCAGAGCGTCAAGGCATTTTTGCCTGTCCAAGACGTCCGCTGGGTCTTTCACCGTACCCAAGGTTACATCTAAAAATGGATTTGAAGTGTCAAAATGCTGATGGGGAATGGGTGTTTGACCAGGTCAGCAAGGCTGGCAAAGAACAAACACGTTGCCACACATACCAGTGAGTCTTTACCAAGCAACAACCCCTCACTTAAAAAACAAACAAAAAAAAAACTATTTTGGGCAACATATTCACATTAAAAATCTGACTGCGCAAACCTTAAAGGGAAATTGCACTTTTTTCTGGAATTTTGCCTATCATTCACAATCTTTAAGCAAGACAAGAACACATATTTTTCTTTTTTTATGCATTCTAATTTGTATTATATGGTAAGTATGAGGTGGCTACCAATGCAGCTACATCTCGTGACCTGAATATTAACCATGTGTGAGCGATATTGTTATTATGAGCGCTAACGCAGAGAAACTGCTTTTAGCGGCACCATGATCGCAGAGAACCAATTAACTTATGCAGCTTGACATACAGCAGTCGCATCGCCTCAGAGTTGGTGAAAGTTGATTGTAGGTCATAAATAATGTCTCTCACTTGTTGTTGTCATAAACCGAGAAGTTGGTCAAATTTGACATTCAATTTAGACCCGAAAAACGTTTGTTTCTTTTTTTTCATTAAATGATTAATTATTCATCTTAAAAGGGAAGATAAACATCCCATCAGTCAGCATCCCAGTGAAAACAGTCATTGTACAGTAAATTATTGTTGTATTATGTTCGTAGTTTGTTTAGCACATAACAATACTGCTACTTCCTGGATCTGTTTATCACGCAGCTTCTAAAACTTGAAGCGCATCCTCCTTATATTCAGGCTCAAAAATATAAGTTTCTGCATAATCATTTGTCCCAAAGTAATCTTTTTGGCTCTCATGGAGTCTGCCATGATTAGTAGTGTTGTTGTTGAGGGAAATAACGAACATTGTGATGCCTTGGTGAAATTAATACACCGCCGTATTCTTCAAATGACAAAATCCAGAAAATGTGACATACCTGTTACTACATTACGGTACATATATACTTAAAGCGTGTGTATAACACAGAGGTTTTTAGAGCGCTTTAGGGGCTAAATTGATTGAATCTCATTAGATACAATGTTAGCAGATGTTTTCTAGCGTTTATTTACGAGTCAGAATGCATTAAAAAAAAAGAAAAATGTGTTCTTGTCTAATAAAGATTGTGAATGATAGGCAAAATTCCCCCAAAAGAGTGCAGTTTCCCTTTAATGTCAACGGTCCTAACTTCATTTTGTCCTAATTAAAAAAAAAATGGATTAGTTGGAAAGCAACTCCACACACATTTGAGTCTGATCAAAACCATTCTCTTTTTATCAGGTGATAAATATGTAGTTTTCTGACTAATCCTAATGAGAAGCGGTTTGCCTTCACTCAAACAGAGGCAGATGATGGATCTGGAGGACTGCTTTACAGTGAAGGAAAACGCCAAGACTTCAAGCAGCAACCTGATAAAAAGCGGCATGGTAGTAATGGTAGGTGTGGCAACGTTTTTGGGATGTAGGAAAACCTTGGTCAAAAATCCTTCCAAAGCTGTTGGGCCCTACTAAACAAAAGTAATGAACACATTTGTTTCTTTGACTCAAATAATTAAAAATTGCTCATTATGCTGGACATGTATATATATAAACTATGAAGTACAAAAATGAAGCAGTGCTGAAGGAGACAAAAAAAAACTATCAGCAATCAAAAGGTTAGAATATCACTGCATGCATACCCAGCATAAAACATCAACAAAGTATGTCAAAGTTTGTACTCGGACCATCAATCAAAGCCTCAACAATACTCCCCTAAGGAAAAGGACTATAATCGCATGGCTTCCTTCTATTGTCAATTCAAAAATCACATAGATCCTTATCTTCCCATTGTCAAGGTCACATTTTATGTGTGAATCTGATAGTGTTTGGAGTTGTATCTACTCAGGGGAGCACTTTGGATCAAGAGAGGCAGCATGGTTAACTCTTCACCCGTACACAAAAGTAGGATTTGTTTCCTGCGGGGAAATGTTTTCTCCTTCTTCTTTGCTGTGGCGGGGATTCTGCCGCTGTGAGTCAAATGATGATTTGAACACAGGGTGGGTTGGAAAACAACAACCCCAATATTGTTGTCTAATTTGACCTACAAGTAGATTTCTTTAAAGAAAATCCTAAAGTATTAGCTGAAGAAACTAGCGCTCTTCCAGATAAACTATCAAATCCAGACAGAATCCCTGAAAACACAGGAAACAAAAGAGAATTTCTCCGGGGAATAAGACGACTTGTCACAATGCAAACACTGACCATGCTTTGCTAAAAAGGATAGCGTCTGAGAAGAGTTAAAGAGCGACAAGACTAAAAGAAATACTGCTGGCACATTCTCACGCTACATTCCAATTGATCTCTACAGCAAGAGAAGTTGGAGGGGGAACACAAGTCTGAGGTCTCAATTGGAATTCCACCCTAATTTCAGATTCAAAATTATATTCAGATATATTCTTTTTTTGTGGTTTTACTCTGAATATTTTATACCAACAAAGCATGAAAAAAGGAGCCGCATCGCCCATTTTAGAAGCCAATAGTTTCATATCCGACAGAACAGAACAGGTTATGATGATACTTTAAAGCATTCTTTTTAGCGTGCCAGCAGCACAGAACTCTCGGTGGCATAGGAAAGAGACAAGGACTTGTAACATTTGCTGTAATGGCATTTCCAACCTCCTTCTAGGCCGTTCTCCTCTCTGATGACGGGGGACGTCAAAGTAATGGTCACTTGCATCTTTGGCTCTGTGCAGGACGTAAGAATGATGGCCGCTTCCTGCAGAGATCCTTTAATATCGTATTTTTCAGGCGTCACTACCTGGAGAGGTACAAGTTAATCAGTAAAAGAGTCAAAACTTTGTATTATTACTACATAACACATGAGCTAGGGGTGGGACAATACTTAGTTCATGGGAATTAAGACAATAAAAATAAAAATAAAATAAGCCGATTACTGTAGCAAAGTGCCGTTCAACACGTTTTGCCATCCATGATTGACTTGAGTTACAGCAGTTGTGGATGCTTTTGCTTGGACATGAACACATGTCTGCTGCGTGTCTCACTTGCGTCCAAGCGCCACATTCCCAGAATGTTAGGAAGCCAAAGTAGGTTGGTCTGAGACTTAGATCGGTCAGATCTTCACTTCACTGTAGATGACACTGACCAGTGTCATGTTCATGGCAGGCTTAATGATTCCTGGGTTGTTTGTCAGCATTATCAACAATTCCCTTCCATATCTTCTGTATGAATGTTCTCATCCACCCAGGTCATTGTATTCTCAGGGAATTCAAATCGATTGCAACTGGACTGTTAAGTTCGTCTTAGAAGACGCTTCACCTCTCACTCAAGTAGTCTTCATCAGTTCATACTTATAGACATGGATTTGTGACCATTTTAAGTCTCAGACTAGACCAAAGATCTGAATGAAAACATCCATAGAAATGGAAAGGAAATGTTGATAATGCCAAAGAACAACCCAAGAATCATGAAGCCTGCCATGAACATGAAACTTCTGAAACGCCAGTGTTGTTGCCCACAGTGAAGTAAAGATTTACATCATCATGGAATGAGATGGTGCCAAAATGGAGACACAAGGTGGTGCCTTCTGGATGAAATTTTTATGGTCCAACCAGACAAGATAAAAATGTAGGAACACTGCCTCCAATGTCAACCAAGGTGGTGGTAGTTTTAACGCTCTAGTGGTACTGGTCACTAAGTGGATGGATTTTTGGAGGACGACAACTACCTCCTAATTCTTCAATTTGACCTCACATCAACAGCTAACAGCTAAATGAGCTGGTGGTGAAACATCCAGCAAGATAGATTTTTGCCAGAAACTTGTTGGTGGCACAGAAAAAGTAAAGCCTGATAGAGGTGAAACCTGACATTTAACCAAAGACAAAAACAAGTATGCATGTACATTAATACATATTTGAACCTGTAAGTTTTATTTTGACCTTGCGTACATTAAAGTATGCACTTTGAGTGAGACGGTTATAGTTGTTACTCGTGTTTTTTCCGTCATCCTTTCGAAATCTGAGCAAAAGCTACAATATTTTATATGCAAACAAAAAAAATCCCAATTCGTGAGATTTGTAGCTTTAGTTGACATCAACTAAAGCTACAAATCTCACGTATGTACCGACATATGTCGGTACATACGGGCAATATCTGGAAGTCTTCTGTAAATTCCAGGTCTGCATATAATGTTCTCAATTCCTTTAAATAAAACACGCCAAGTTTCTGTACGATCCAATTTGGAAATATATGATTGCATCAGTTTGAAAATTAACTAAGAAAAAAGAGGAAAATATAGTACTGTTAATTGTTTGGGGAGGAGCTCCACAATACGCGAAAGGAGATTCTTGGTGGGTTTCTCTGAGCAGAGCAGGACCAGGTTGACATTCTTGTCCCCACGAAGAAGCAAGCCTTTTGCAAGGACACCCACCCTCATCACGCCCTTCAGGGACCTACAGAGTTACAGAAGGAAAAAGGAAAAGAGAGTGACGGTAAATATGTTATAGCGCTTTTCTTCTATCACGGTACTCAAAGCGCTTTGACACTATTTCCAGATTCACACTGATAGCAGGCCATGTAAGGCGCTAACCACGATCCATCAGGAGCAAGGGTAAAGTGTCTTGCTCAAGAACACAACAGACGTGACTAGGATGATGGAAGCTAGGATCGAACCTGGAACCCTCAAGTTGCTGGCATGGCCGCTCTAACAACCGAGCCAATATAATTCTATGAATTATGACACCGTGTTAAAACTCAAACATACCAAAAAACAATTTCTAGTGCATTATTGATAAAGAAATTGACTTTTGTACCAGCAAAGACAATTGTAAAAAGCACTCATCCCTACTACTAAAACAAAATATGTTTAAACAGGTTTATGTTAAGGTATAATCAGACATTCAGAAGTTCTACCATTTGGAGAACCTTGGTCACACACAAAGTCTTCACTTAATTGTGGCTTGTTGATAGTAAAATAGACAGAAAAAAAAGGTTTGTTAATGAACCAATGTTTAGGACAGTTATGCACACACCTGTGCTTGTGATTTCAAATGAAGCTCTATTTCTATGACACATGGCTTCATCAAAACATAAATGTGCTATTTTTGGCCTATGCTAAGTACTTAAAGGGGAACTGCACTTTTATTTGGATGTTGCCTATTGTTCACAATCATTATGAGAGACAAGAACACACATTTTTTTTTTTTGGGGTGGAGGGGGGGGGGGGGGGGTGAAGATGATAAACACTTGAAAGATGTGACTAATTGTCGTAGCCTTCAAAACCCTCCATCAATGTGTTGTATACACACTCCAAGTATATATATATATATATATATATATATATATATATATATATATATATATATAAAATGTAGCGGCAGACACCTTCATAACAATATGTAATATGTACAATATAGACACTGCAAGTATATATATATAATGTAGTAACAGACACCTTCATAACAATATGTCATATGTTTTATATGCACACTGCAAGTATATATATAATGTAGTAACAGACACCTTCATAACAATATGTAATATGTACAACATACACACTGCAAGTATATACGTATATGATGTAGTAACACCTTCATAACAATATGTAATGTGTTTTATGTACACACTGCAATTATATATATAATGTAGTAACAGACACCTTCCTAACAATATGTAATATGTACAATATTTACCGTATTTTTGATCATTTTAATCATGGACTTCTTCTGCGCATTGTTTTCCGTTTCCATAGCAACACACGTCTGACAATGTGTTCCTATTTTTGGATACAAAACCCTTGTGTGTGTTCTAATCATGGCAGACTTGGTAAACAAAAAAGACAACTATTTTTGGGCAATTTAGGATTCACAACCTTATCTTCTTCAATCTGATTTTATGGAGAATTAACTACTGCTTCTAGAAAGGGGGAACGAAGGAAGAGTGAGACGATGGAGCAGACTGAAGCCAATAGAGTGAGGTGAAAGTGAATCGAAGCTGCAAAATGTGGAATTTGAAGCCAAGCTATTTCGACAAATGGTGTGCTTACCCACAATTAACCGGTAAAAACATCCCTGGCCAGCTAGACCAAACAGTCCATCGAGTGAGTCACTATAATATTGATCATGATACATGCAGCATGTCATGCATGTCATCACAACTACAGTACATACACTGTCTGGCTAGCTGTGTACAAACAAAACATGAAATAATACTTTACAGATACTGTAATATTTTCATGTTTTTCACTCAGTACAAATTGGTGTTTAATCACATTGAGTTGTGCATTGCAAATTTAAACTTGTTTCGTCTTGTTTTTGTCTTGTCCCTCACAATGATTGTGAACGATAGGCAAAATTCCTCAAAAAGTGCAGTGAAAGCGGTCATACCTATCATTGATATCACATTTTTCCTTAGATGCTTCTTTCTCGTCTTTGTCTTCTTCCTTGACCATGTTCTCATCTGTTATTATGTCTGACACCAGCTTGAGGGCACGCTCTGTGATCGAGACAATTTTCTGAATAGACTGCAGCTCTTCTTCTGAGGGGTAGATGGAGGCATGCTTGGTCATGACATAGCGGTCATCCGAGGAGTCAGGACGACGTGGAGGCTGCAGGGCACAAATATTAAATTTAAAAAAAAAAAAAATTGATTGGATTTATCATAACAATAAAACAAATACAAAATTTAAAAAATGAATAGAACATTATGTGCTGATTTTTTATTTTATTATAAAAACGAATCAGGATTAACGGCTACAATGAGCATGTTTTGTAGTACACAGCTTTTCGAAGCGGGATTTAAAGCATGAACCTGCAGGATACTGATAAAGCATGTTAAAATGTCACGTGCCCCCTTTTAAAGATAACACAATGATAATGCGGACTCTTTTACCTCCAACAGTCAGAAAGTGTCTTTCGACTGTTGGCCATTCGCCGTGCGCCTCCCTCCCGTTAGCAAGGGGTCATTTCAGCTCGTTTAGCTACATGGGTTTGGGAGTAGAGCAAGGCGATGCTACATGCTAATAACACAGAGCTAGTAGTTGTCTCTAGCAGAAGCTCTCAGATCTAACATAATTTTCCATGTCAATTTAGTGTCGTTGGTCTTTTTATAATGTGTATAAATTACATCTGGTTTGGTTCTATACAAGACAGAGATGTTTTTACGATGAGTTTAAGGACTGCTAAGCATAGGAGGACACCAAACCCACCAGAAATAATAATAATTAAGTAGAAACCAATGTTTAAACCAATAAAAGCTTAGCCATTCAAAACAGATAAAATACTAAGACTAATCCTATCAGCATTACATAAAAAACATGAAAAATAGTGTTTTTTTAACGGTATGTCTAAATAGATTTTTTTTTTTTTTTTAAATACATTTTGTCAACATTTTCAGTGTGTGCATAGGTACTGTCAAGCACATTCAATACTGATGAAAACGGTGATAATTTTGGTCACAAAAACTGATGAATTGTTCATATCAGTACGTCCCTTGTATGGAGATACAGTTCGCTACAAGCCCCAGCTGAAAAACCAAAAATAAATACAGTGTCAGCCAGTGGGGGTCAGCTTTCGCAATCGGCTTTGGCCAATCAAATGCTTTTTCAAGGAAATCGCCCAATACTAATCGATCGACACATCCTCAGTCTAACATGCACACGCACATGTTTGGAGCAAATGATTTTGACGGCATATATTCACATGAAAGGAATGTGCCAAACACACAAAAATACATAATGAACTGAGTGTGTGTGGAGTGGGCATAAGAATGAGCAGAATGACCAATCATAAGTGAAAAATGAGGACGTGTAATTTATCTGATACACTAATTAGCAGAAAGAAAATGATACCGAGATGATACAATATCACATTTTATGCCACAATTGGCCGATTTTTTCAGACAACCCTTACTATAACCCAACGTCTGTTTAAACCAGCAATACCAACCACTTCAATACAATACAAGGCCTTACCCCATGACCCTGAGGCTGTAATCCTGGAATGCCAGGGCGAACTCCGAGTAGACCTGGAGGACCAGGTTGGTACCCTCCATCTGGTCCACGACGTCGCTCATCCCAATGATGTTCTTCCTCCATACGTCTCCAGTACATGTCCTCCTCATATCGTCTGAAAATATGTGGCAGCTGAACCTAACTTGCTGCAGTTGTACTGACAATACTATCAGTGTTCCCACTATCAGTCACAATGTTGTCAAATGTGTAATGTACACATTTTAATTTGTTGGTGCCCACCAATACCTAAAGTCTGCAGAATGTGCATGCCAAAATAATAAGGTACCGGTAAATTAGCTTTGTACTTTTATCAAATACATGATTTTGCTGTCTTCCACCACAGTATGACTGGGGTGTTTTTTCCTTTAAACCAAGGAGAACTACTTCTTGTATCCTGTATACTAAATCTTCTTGCCATTGACAAGTCATCACAACAACCATACCGCATTCCCATTCTCCAGCGTTCCTCTTCCTCTCGTCTTCTCCAGTACTCCTCTTTTTGCATCTGTTTCCTCATCTTCTCTTCTTGAATCTTCCGTGCTCGGATGCTTGGCTTCACTTCTACCTGCAGGTCTGGGTTCACCTTTTTCTACATTTTTAAACCAAGAAAAAAAGCAAATGAAACGTTCAGAGTTGTAGTGGGTTTGAATCTGGCATGGAAGTGTCAACTGATTTCATAACTTGTCAGCAGAGGACAGAATTTTAGACATTTTAAGGCCCTAAATTCAAATTGTTGAATTTAAGACCCCGCAGATACCCTGTATTAGAGAACAGACATTTCCATGCCCCCCCCTGAAGTGAATGTTTATATTTTTATCTGCATGTTCCAAGATATGTGTTTACTAACACTAAAGATGCTATTACACACCCCCCCCCCCCCCATTAGTTAAGAAACACTGCATTAAACAGGTTGTTTGGAACTTGCTTGCGGTTACATTTTTGTAGGGGACATTATCCCCCCCACCTCCCACCCATCTATCTGTATGTCAGGATATACGGTATTACCTCTCACTCCACCCCCACATGTCACAGCGCCAGCCCTAGGGGGGAGGGTCCTATATGAGAAACACGGTCTTAACCCCTCCTTAAAACATTTACGTTAGATTGTATTAAATGCACATTCTTAGACTAGATAGTAGAGTATAGATAGAAAGAAGATCCCTGTGTATTAAAGTTGGGGGGAATATGTTCACTAGTTAGAAGATTGGGCCTCAACCATTTCTTAATAGCATATTTCAAAATGAATAGAACTTAGGAATGGCATACAAATTAAACCAGGGTTTACTTGACACACCAAGCCCACATGGCAAACATATTTTAAACTAATACCCAAGTCTAAAAAATTTAAAATTTTGGATTGGGCCCCTTTAGGAAATTCCAATGTAAAACAACAAACCTTGTATTGCAGGCGATGTCTACGTCCCTTGAGGTGCATTTCCTTTGCATTGGGGTCATTGAAACTACATTCACAGAGCTTGCAATGGAAACGGATGACTTTGCCTTCATCGTTTCGGACCTAGAAATTAGTTGCACGTCTTGAAATAGCCGCTGTCATTCAGTCTCAACTAAAAATAGTTCATTCCGAGACTGACCTCCTCAACATAGTCATGGCCAACAGGCTGGACGTCACTCTGCAGTGCAGCCAGTGCGGATGTTGTCAGAGAATCTGAAACTTCTGTTTTTGAATCTGAAGCACCGGAGGTCAGCGTAATCTTGGTCAGCTCAGCTTTTCCCTCTTCAGGCTTTGATGTAATATGCAGTTTATTTCCACCTGCATGCAAAAGATGTCAATGTTATTTTAAGGCACCGTATACAATATCACAATTAGTCACAAATAGCGTCACGATACATAAATACAATGCATAACCACAACCTCTACACTGGAGGTGTCCAAAGTGCTGCCCTCGGGTAGATTTCAGCCTGCAGCCCACTTTTTGTTGGCCCGCGACAGATAGTATATATAAAATAAATTCATTATCGAGAGGTTAGTAGTGCTGTCAAACAATTATTTTTTCATCAGACTAATTACACTTTTCAATTTGGATTAATAATGATTAATCCCAAATGTTCACGAGTGAGGGAAGAGTGGATCGTGAGATCGACAGGCGGATCGGTGCGGCGTCTTCAGTAATGCGGACGCTGTATCGATCCGTTGTGGTGAAGAAGGAGCTGAGCCGGAAGGCAAAGCTCTCAATTTACCGGTCGATCTACGTTCCCATCCTCACCTATGGTCATGAGCTTTGGGTTATGACCGAAAGGACAAGATCACGGGTACAAGCGGCCGAAATGAGTTTCCTCCGCCGGGTGGCGGGGCTCTCCCTTAGAGATAGGGTGAGAAGCTCTGTCATCCGGGGGGAGCTCAAAGTAAAGCCGCTGCTCCTCCGCATCGAGAGGAGCCAGATGAGGTGGTTCGGGCATCTGGTCAGGATGCCACCCGAGCGCCTCCCTAAGGAGGTGTTTAGGGCATGTCCGACCGGTAGGAGGCCACGAGGAAGACCCAGGACACGTTGGGAAGACTATGTCTCCCGGCTGGCCTGGGAACGCCTCGGGATCCCCCGGGAGGAGCTGGACGAAGTGGCTGGGGAGAGGGAAGTCTGGGCTTCCCTGCTTAGGCTGCTGCCCCCGCGACCCGACCTCGGATAAGCGGAAGAAGATGGATGGATGGATGGATAATCCCAAATATTAATTAGTAGTCTATTACCCGCTTGTATAATTTCAATTAACTTCGAAATTTCCATTTGAAAAACATTTTAAATGTGTGGTCACAATTTCAATTTTATTGTTAGAATAGATTCGAAGGTAAAGGAGCAAATTAAATTGCGTGATTAATATGTGTATACACGTGATTAATTCACTATTTTTGTGATAAATTTCACAGCTCATTATTTTTGACAGCCTTAATCATTAGCTTTTACAGTTATTTCCTTGGTCACCTGTAACACAAAGCTGACGTGGATGTTTTGTCCAGCTAGCTTAGCATATATTGGCGTACATTGGTATGCTTTTAGCATCTTTAACATACAAAATGGATCAAAATGGCCCCCAAAACCTTCAATTTTACTGAATGTGGCCCTCGCTGTAAAAAGTTGGAAACCCCTGACCAACACTGCAATCATTTTTACTAGATTGTCTTAATTTTGAATTAATTAAAAGTATTCATTGAATTCATTTTTGTCAAGCCCCTTGATCTCACCGGTTAATCGGGAAAGGCTCCAGCTCACTTGTGACCCTCATGAGGATGGGCAGTACATAAAACTGGTGGATATATGTTGAATTTGCTTTACACAACAGTTCTTTTGGGACAATTTTTCATGTCATGTGCATTGGACGATAAATGGCTGGGGTAATGGTGTCTCTTTGCAAAACTAAGATTACCTCTCATGTATTTGGAAAAAGGCAGCAAATTCTTTTAAAAATTGGAAGACCAAGGATTACCATATAAGGCATTTCCTCTGCTTGTATTTCAAACTAATTGGAAGATACTGTTATTTGTTTTAGACCTACCTCAAAAAAGCAGAGAGGCTTTTAGTTATAGTACTAACCAACAAAATTGATCTTGGGTGTGTTGATTTTCTTCCCAGGTGTGGTAGAGTTGGCAGTGGACAAATTGCTGACTAACGGGTTCTTGACACCCATTGCACCATTGCTGACTAGGCTGACAGGTTTTTTTAGGTAGGGGGTGCTGGATGTAGCAGGGGACGAGGAGGAAGCCACACCCAGAGAGCTGCTGCCTGAGGAGTTGTTCAAGGTAGATGTGATGCTTTTGTTGGGGACAGCCGTGCCGGAGGATGAACTCTGGGTCACCATGCTGGGTTCAGTCGAGGGAATGGGCTTGCCAAGTTTGGTATGAAGCTTCACCACCTGCAGAAATATATGTTCAAAAACCCTCATTAAAGTACAGCAACAAGATCAATCAATAGATCAACATCTTTCAGTTGAATACAGCCAACACCAGTGTTGGGTTAGTTACTGAAAACCAGTAACTAGTTACAGTTATTAGTTACTTTATTTCAAAAGTAACTCAGTTACTAACTCAGTTACTTACATCAAAAAGTAATGCGTTACTGTGAAAAGTAACTATTTAGTTACTTTTTTTTCCCCCCTCTTTTTTTTTTAAAAGCTCCCATTAATGTCCTTTTAGCCTTAATTTCAGTACTGTTATTGCACTGGAGAATAATACAATCTGTTGATCAACTTGACATGCATTTGCATCACTGAACTCTGCTAAGCAATGTGGTCTACATATAACACACAAAGACAAAGATATGTTTCAAAGGGCCAATTTATTTCAGGCTAGAACAAATTGACAAAACTATTTTAAATAGCTGCAACATAACATACATAAGTAACAAACAGCATAATAACATAACAACATAGCTGTAAACCTGGCTTCACGTAAGGAAGGCACACGTGACATACACAAAGCGTAACCCATCTACTGCCCTTGTTTTGGGCAGTAGATGGGATCTTTGATCCAAGACAACTTAGATTTAACTAAAATGTTCTTTTCTTTGTGCTCGACAAAAGAAGTGAGAATATTTCCATGTTAAGACACTCGCCTGTGCTCCGTTGTTAGTAAACACAGACACGCCCCTGCCTCCCCTCCCCTCCCCACACCCACACCCAGACACACACACAGAGCGCGCTTCCGGCTCATTCAGAAGGACGACACTGCAGCGCTCCAATAAAACACACTCAGATCTTCTGTTTCTAGCCGATACTACATAAAAAATAACGTAAAATAACGCAGTAACGCATCATGTAGTAACGGTAACTGAGTTACTGAATATAAAAAATAACGCGTTAGATTACTAGTTACCGCCGAAACTAACGGCGTTACAGTAACGTGTTACTTTGTAGCGCATTAGTCCCAACACACATGAAATTTAAGAAGAGACAAACGAAGGAGACCTTTGCCTACTTCAAGACGTTAAATAGTAAATGTTCAGCTTTGACAAGTATCAATATAAGACTATAGTTATGTTTGTGGGTTTTGGATTGCAATGCATCAGTCAGACATATTTAAAGTCCTGTTCACACTGCAGGTCAATTCCAGTTTTTTTGCCCCTATGCGACCTGTATCGGATTTTTTCATGTCAATGTGGCCTCTTTCAGATGTGGAAATAAATCGGATATATATGCGATGCGTACACTCCGTTCGCATTCATCCATCCATCTTCCTCCGCTTATCCGAGGTCGGGTCGCGGGGGCAGCAGCCTAAGCAGGGCAGCCCAGACTTCCCTCTCCCCAGCCACTTCGTCCAGCTCTTACCGGGGGATCTCGAGGCGTTCCCAGGCCAGCCGGGAGACATAGTCTTCCCAACGTGTCCTGGGTCTTCCCCGCGGCCTCCTACCGGTCGGACGTGCCCTAAACTCCTCCCGAGGGAGGCGATCGGGTGGCATCCTGACCAGATGCCCGAACCACCTCATCTGGCTCCTCTCGATGTGGAGGAGCAGCGGCTTTACCTTGAGCTCCCCCTGGATGACAGAGCTTCTCACCCTATCTCTAAGGGAGAGCCCCGCCACCCGGCGGAGGAAACTTATTTCGGCCGCTTGTACCCGTGATCTTGTCCTTTCGGTCATAACCCAGAGCTCATGACCATAGGTGAGGATGGGAACGTAGATCGACCGGTAAATTGAGAGCTTTGCCTTCCGGCTCAGCTCCTTCTTCACCACAACGGATGGATACAGCGTCCGCATTACTGAAGATGCCGCACCGATCCGCCTGTCGATCTCACGTTCGCATTCATCCTACCACAATGTCAATGAAAAGTGATAAGCGGCATAATTATTTCGCCAAAATAGACAGTTATAAAATAAATAGTTGACAATGGAGCAGCAAACAGGTGAAAATAAAATGTTTTAGGAACTCACGTGAAACTCCCACCATTCCTGTCTGCCCACAGACACGCTCTTCAAGCAGACAAAGCCAATTATCCCGTAAAACTCGACCAGCCAAAATACTTCCTTCTTAATTTTCTACGTGCAATAATTTGGTTTAAAATGTTGACTTTGATTGCAAAAAATCCTTAACCTGACTCTCGCCAGATCCTGGTCGTTCGCTGAGCTCCACACATTGATCTGGGACTTCAATAGGAGACGTATTTCAGAAGGCGTGGCCTTGTAAAAACAATCATTGTATGTGATTGGATAAACCACTTGTCCGTTATCTTGAATGACGTGCTACTTCAACCACTCACATGGAAATCAACCCGAGCTGCTGATGAGAGGGATGCTGGGAAATCTAAACCCGAACGGAAGGAGAGCCAAAACATCCTTGCCACAATAAATGCCTTCAAAACCGTTTTCTGCTCATCTTTTAAATAGTTAAAGGGGAACATTATCACAATTTCAGAAGGGTTAAAACCATTAAAAATCAGTTCCCAGTGGCTTATTTTATTTTTCAAAGTTTTTTTCAAAATTTTACCCATCATGCAATATCCCTAAAAAAAGCTTCAAAGTGCCTGATTTTAACCATTGTTATATACACCCGTCCATTTTCCTGTGACGTCACACAGTGATGCCAATACAAACAAACATGGCGCATAGAACAGCAAGGTATAGCGACATTAGCTCGGATTCAGACTCGTATTTCAGCGGCTTAAGCGATTCAACAGATTACGCATGTATTGAAACGGATGGTTGTAGTGTGGAGGCAGGTAGCGAAAACGAAATTGAAGAAGAAACTGAAGCTATTGAGCCATATCGGTTTGAACTGTATGCAAGCGAAACCGACGAAAACGACACGACAGCCAGTGACACGGGAGAAAGCGAGGACGAATTTGGCGATCGCCTTCTAACCAACGATTGGTATGTGTTTGTTTGGCATTAAAGGAAACTAACAACTATGAACTAGGTTTACAGCATATGAAATACATTTGGCAACAACATGCACTTTGAAAGTGCAGACAGACCAGTTTTCATCAATTAATATATTCTGTAGACATACCCTCATCCGCTCTCTTTTCCTGAAAGCTGATCTGTCCAGTCCAGTTGGAAATGCATCTGCTTTGAGTGTCGCAGGATATCCACACATTCTTGCCATCTCTGTCGTAGCATAGCTTTCGTCGGTAAAGTGTGCGGAACAAACGTCCAATTTCTTGCCACTTTCGCATCTTTGGGCCACTGGTGCAACTTGAATCCGTCCCTGTTCGTGTTGTTACACCCTCCGACAACACACCGACGAGGCATGATGTCTCCAAGGTACGGAAAACAGTCGAAAAAACGGAAAATAACAGAGCTGATTTGACTCGGTGTTTGTAATGTGTTTGAGAAAATGGCGAATTGCTTCCCGATGTGACGTCACGTTGTGACGTCATCGCTCCGAGACCGATGTGACGTCACGTTGTGACGTCATCGCTCCGAGACCGAATAATAGAAAGGATTTAATTCGCCAAAATTCACCCATTAAGAGTTCGGAAATCGGTTAAAAAAATATATGGTCTTTTTTCTGCAACATCAAGGTATATATTGACGCTTACATAGGTCTGGTGATAATGTTCCCCTTTAATATTCAATCGATTTGCTTTAGCAGAATCAATGTCAGCACACAACACCTCGCTCCGTGCCGCCATTGTTGTTTGAATCAAACAGTCCCTTCGGCGCTACGTCAAATCGATGAAATCCTGCCCGGCGATCCTGATCGGTTCATTATTTTTTGCTATCTGGAAGGAGTTTGCAATGCCTTCGAGCCCAGACCCTTGTGTTGAGATCAGCGAACTACAAGGGTCTGGCAAGAGTCACGTTAAAAAATTCTTGAAATTTCCACAAATGTGCCAGTACTGAGACCAAGCTATTTTAACTTCCATAAACACTGCAGCACGTGATACGTCAAGTCTGCATGCGAATCAGATGGCATTCACATTAGAAATCGCATTTTTATGGTAATGTGAACGGCCACCAAAAAATAGGATTTGACAAAAAAATCTGAATTAGACATCCGAGCCTGGAGTGTGAACATAGCCTAATACTTGGTGCCTCTAATTAAATATATGAGAGGGGTAAAACCTTCAGGAAAAAAGCAGTCTTCATCACTGCCAAAGACTACAACAATGCTCTGGCATCTTTACTCAAACACAATCTCCCCTCAACTGAACTCTAGTTTCACTTTTCATCCAAAAAGCTTCTTCAGTTCTACATTATAGGTGTCAACTTTCCTGACATCCATGCTCCAAAGAGTAAATGGTAAAATGGTAAATGGGTTATACTTGTATAGCGCCTTTCTACCTCCAAAGTACTCGCTTTGACACTATTTCCACATTTACCCATTCACACACACATTCACACACTGATGGCGGGAGCTGCTATGCAAGGCCCTAACCACGACCCATCAGGAGCAAGGGTGAAGTGTCTTGTTCAAGGACACAACGGACGTGACGAGGTTGGTAGAAGGTGGGGATTGAACCAGGAACCCTCAGGTTGCTGGCACGGCCACTCTCCCAACAGCGCCACGCCGTCCCGAGTAGCCATTAACAAGTTGTTTTGTTGCCGACCAGGCAGACGATCGTTCACCAGTCACACCTGGCCAAAGCACCAAAAACAACCCTATAGTGACCACCTCCAGGGGAAACACCTTCTAGAGGTATTAACAAGCAAACTCCAAACTTAAAATTTACAACTGATGAATTACTTTGAAAAAAAGGTGAAATGTCCTTTCAGAAGTAATAATAATAATAATAAAGTATGTGCGGGTTAATCTCATGCGATGATCTATGCATAACCATACCTTCTGATGTTTGGCTCCACGGATATGGGCAGCATATGCATCTGCGCCAGTGCATGAAACATCACAAAGCTCACAGCGAAGTTGATTTTGAGAACTTCGAGCCAATGACCCAGCACCACTACCACTGCTGCTGTTACTGTTCTGCGAAACCTTCAGAGCCGCTTCTTTCTTCTTGTGCTTCTGGCCTTCCAAGTGCTCCTTGTATGTCTAGAGCACAAATTGATAAACACATTCACCATTAGTATTATTTGACGCTCCTGACTTAGTGTCACTGCTAAAAAAAAAAAAGGTAGCTGAAATGTATGAATGGGTACCGAATCTGGCGTTTTTGGCACTGACCGAATCCCACTAGTCCTAGCAGACACCAATTCAAGAAAAATCCAACAGTGGCACGTTACGGTACTTGGGTTGCGGCTGGTTGTCGATTTAGCCGGCTCTTCACACTTGGTGATCACTCCAGCAGCCCTGAGAGCGGACTGTGCCAAACTACTTCTATGTAATGTTGCAATTTTCAATGCCAACAAACTAAGTGACTCAAAAACGCTCCAACATAAGTAAGGCTCCACTTTTCCAAAAATGCGCTGGCTTAATGCTAATGTACATTGGCTTTGCTATTGACACGCTACAGATTAGCATTAGCGATTTTACATGGTGGTTTCAACGCCTCCAAATTTGTTAATAAAAACTACAATTAGGATGCACATTACAAACCGCTGGTGCGTAATAAGCACAATACTTAATATCAACAATTTTGAGGGCGCAACAAAAACACACCATAACCTAACACTCCTGCCATTTTATGTCTTAGACTTGCAACTGTAATTGCAACTTAATGTCATTCTTGCAAATGAGATTTAGAAATGTTATAATAAAACAAAATATACCAAATGGACAGCAACTCATTTTTAAATGTTGCAATAAAAAATATGATTTCATCATCAAAAACAATGTTTATTGGCACACACAAAAGTACAGAACATTGTTCCCGGTATAAATTCCCAGGTACCGGGGAATTGGTACAGTATCGGTATTACACCATATTTCCAAAAGTATTTGGCCACCCATCGAAATGATGAGAATCAGGTGTCCTAATCACTTGGCCCAGCCATAGGTGTATAAAATCAAGCACTTAGGCATAGAGACACAAACATTTGTGAAAGAATGGGCCTCTCTCAGGAGCTCACTGATTTTTCAGTCATAGGATGCCACCTGTGCAACAAATCCAGTCGTGAAATTTCCTCGCTCCTAAATATTCCAAAGTCAACTGTCTGCTTTATTATAAGAAAATGGAAAAGTTTGGGAACAACTCAGCCACCAAGTGGTAGGCCATGTAAACTGACAGAGAGGGGTCAGCGGATGCTGAAGCGCACAGTGCAAAGAGGTCGCCAACTTTCTGCACAGTCAGTTGCTACAGAGCTCCAAACTTCATGTGACCTTCCAATTAGCCCACGTACAGTACGCAGAGAGCTTCATGGAATGGGTTTCCATGGCCAAGCAGCCATACATCACCAAGTCCAATGCAAAGCGTCGGATGCAGTGGTGTAAAGAACGTCGCCACTGGACTCTAGAGCAGTGGAGACACCTTCTCTGGAGTGATGAATCCAACTTTTCCATCTAGCAATCTGATGGACGAGTCTGGATTTGGAGGTTGCCAGGAGAACGGTACATTTCGGACTGCATTGTGCAGAGTGTGAAATTTGGTGGAGGAGGAATTATGGTGTGGGCTTGTTTTTCAGAAATTGGGCTTGGCCCTTTTGAACTTTGAATGCTCCAGGATACCAAAATATTTTGGACAATTCCATGCTCCCAACCTTGTGGGAACAGTTTGGAGCAGGCCCCTTCCTCTTCCAACATGACTGTGCAGCAGTGTACAAAGCAAGGTCCATAAAGACATGGATGACAGAGTCTGGTGTGGATGAACTTGACTGGCCTACACAGAGTCCTGACCTGAACCCGATACAACACCTTTGGGGTGAATTAGAACGGAGACTGAGAGCCAGACCTTCTTGGAAGAATGGTCGAAAATTCCTATAAACAAACCCCGCAACGTTGCGGACAGCCTTCCCAGAAGAGTTGAAGCTGTAATAGCTGCAAAAGGTGGACCGACATCATATTGAACCCTATGGGTTAGGAATGGGATGGCACTTCAAGTTCATATGTGAGTCAAGGCAGGTGGCCAAACACTTTTGGCAATATAGTGTATGTGAACAGTACCCATCCCTACTGAAATGTGAGGTGAGAAATGTATTCACTTTTGTGGTATACTGTTACCAAATGCATGTTGAATAATTAGACAGTATACAATTAAACTCACCTGAGGCCCCGCACAGCTGATCTTACAGACATCACAATAGTGGATCTGGGGAGGTTTTGGTGGCTGCTTGGGTCGGAGCTGCTTATTCTGAAAGGGAGGTTTCTTAGTGAAAGTGTTCCCCGTCCATGCTGCAGTAGCAGCCGCAGCAGCCACTGCGTGCTTCTGGTGCTGCTGCTGTTGCTGGTAGTAACTTGAGGCTGCTGAATATACTGCGGCTTCATATCCTGAATAAGAGGTTCCTGGAAAAATATGATTTTACAATTGTAATTAGTCATTTGGGACAGAACTTTGCCAACATTGTACAAGGAATGGTGCATTGTCTTTCGGTCCTCTGGCAGAAAAACCAAAAGACAAAGAAAACCTCAAAACAAACACAATAAAAGTATCAATTTGGAGTATGAACCTACCAGAGTAGGTAACAGCATTTGTGCTGTAAGTTGGACTCTGCGAATATGTGGGGACCACAGACGCTGCAGCAGCCACAGGCTGGACAGTCGAGGTCACAGGATAAATGGAGAATGACGATGTAGCAGGACTGGGAGCAGCTGGCTTTATCACGGTCACCTGGCGGGTCTGCTGAGTCTGGGTATACGATGTTACCCCCTGACTATATCCTGTTTTGGGGGCTGAAAAACAAATTGTGGACAATGGAGGATATACATACTTCATATTTGAGAAGTCCAAATAGTAGAAGACCGATTGTATACTAATTTATGCTTTCCTCTAATTCAGTGTCAAAACTATACATGGAGGGTAGAATAAACTCACTACTATTTGGTCGAAAAGCTTAACACCTCAAAATGTCTAATTTGATTTATTTTGTGTTAGATCACAACATAAGTCATGTTAGGTGTTTAAAATTAGAACAGGTAATCTTTTAGTGAATAAAAAGCCTTTACAATTCTCTGCACAGGGCAGCAACAGCATTAATTAACAGAGACTTCATTATTGCGAGCAAAAATTGACTAGCAGGGGAGGGAATGTGGCAAAGGTTTTGACTTTGTGGAATGGAGTGTGAGTGTTTCCGCCACTCTAAAACTGTAAACCCAGGACCATTCTGCTTAATAGCTCAATTTTGGTCTTCTCTGGACTTAACATACTTTTATCCAGAAAACATTTGGTGATGATTTCCAAACAGAGCCTTATTTTCTTTGGGAAAATAACCCTGGAAGGGTTGCAGTTAATGGTGGTTCCAGGGTTGTTCCTGAACAGCTAACTAATTTCCTTTCATCTGGAAAGTGACAGTCAAATCTTCAACCAGACATTGACTTAGTGCTGACACATCCAAACAACTTTGGCTCCAAAATACATTTTTAACTTGTGTAAAGTTCAATTCTCATTCTTTTGGCTACGTGCACGGCCATCTTTTAGCAACGCATAGATGCACGGTATGTGACGTCGACGTGTTAATGTCACTGATGACATCGACCAAGTCGACAAATTGTCACAGCCCTAATCCTTGTCAAGTTGACATTCTACAACCTTCAGCACCATTTTTACAGTAAGTCATTGAGATGAATGTATGTAAACATTCATGCCTTTATGTACCGGTATACATTCATCCCTGTGTGTGTAGACTACAGAACATTTTAAATAAAGTCCTTTATTTACAAAAAACAATAACTGTATAATCAATACAGCAGAGAAAAGCAACGGTTCAGAACAAATTAAAGATGATTGTGATGACTTGTACAGTACCTGTTTGATAGTAGGACTCGGCTACCGTGGGTTGGGGCTGAGCAGCAGCAGCCACAGCTGCGTTTGCAGTTGGCTGCTGGTAGTACTGCTTGCTGTCATACGCTACTGCAGTAGCTGAGGAGCGCACATAGGAGTAGGAATCCTGAAAACAAAACTATATCGGTCAGAATCCTACTGCTTAATTTCCCTTATCGATACACAGGACACAAATGAATGGAGGTGTTAAAATACATATAATTTTAGATGCACGTGACGAATAATATAGATTAACAAACCTCTAAAAATACATGATTTACCATGATAAGATAAAGCCTTGAAACACAACCGCAGCTGCCTAGACAGTTTTAAGGACATATAACAGACTGTTAGCCAACATGGCGGCATCTGAGAAGTTGGCTGGAATGATTTTAAAAGGCACAGACTTTTAAACCCACAGAACACATTTTAGTTTCAATAATCATAATGGAAAGGATTTTGTATGAACAACTATTTTATTATTTCTAATTAAGTTAAAGTTAAAGTACCAATGATTGTCACACACACACACTAGGTGTGGTGAAATTTGTTCTCTGCATTTGACCCATCCCCTTGTTCCCCCACTGGGAGGTGAGGGGAGCAGTGGGCAGCAGTACTGCCATGCCCGGGAATCATTTTTGGTGATTTAACCCACAATTCCAACCCTTGATGGGAGGTAATGGGTCCCATTTTTATAGTCTTTGGTATGACTCGACCGGGGTTTGAACTCACAACCTACCGATCTTACGGCGGACACTCTAACCACTAGGCCACTGAGTAGGTAATTACAATCATGATTGTAAAATTGGTTTGATAATTTAATTGTAGCACCATAAATTATAATTGAATAGTGAGGTTCTTAAGATGGCAGACACCTATAGTAATTATTGCATTCTTACCAGAGTGTAAAGCTGGCCAGTTACATTTTTTCCTCCCAACACCAAGTTTTTTTTTTTTAATGATTATTTAATATTGAGAATCAAATATTCAGTAAGTGTTTCAGCACATTTACATGCAACACTCTGCCATAAGACACTAGAATACACAAGTTTTATGTTTATTTTTATAATCTACAATGGATAAGTGGCAGATATCATTTGAACTGAATTTAATCATTAGTTAATTGTATGACAAATCCATGTTGAGGTTGAAATGTAACATGAGAATTAGCCAAATATGGTTTATGTGGTTTCGCATACCCATAGTTGACAAAATGTATCACATGCTAAACTAACCCTTTTTTCAGTGAGACAATCA
>NC_084559.2:40845645-40858145 GCF_033978685.3 Nerophis lumbriciformis
CTGATGCCAAACTTGCTCATTTCCTCCTTGATAGGTAAATCAGGCAATTACGTTTTCTTATTACTTGTAATAAATGGAAATGGACATTTAGTATGTAACAGGCATGTGATTTGACCACAATGAAAAAGACTGAAAAAATTTCTGGGCTTCGTCCCCCAGCCAGGTCCAGGGCGGTGCCCTGGTGGGGGGACAAGGGGGGCGATGCCCCCCGAAGTTCCTGGTTTTTCACCAATTTAACATGCTAAAATTAACAAAGACAGCACCATTTAAAGAAAATATTTTAGTGTTTAAAGACATGAAAACATAATTAATAGAACATACCTTGCTTCAAGTTGTTTCATATGTTTTTGGCGTTTCGCATGTACTTCCAAAGCCTTGAAACCTCGTGATCCATAGTCAATATTATCATGACACCACGTGCACAAAACCTTTCCGGGACGATCGATTTTCCAAATAAAATCACCGAACAAAGTCGTAACTTCCTTCTTCCCAACAGTATCAGTGATTTCCCTTTCCATCCAGTCCCATCGAAACTTATTTTTGACATGTTTATCAATTTCTTTTACTCGTAAAGTGTCCTTTCTTTCGAGAACCGACATCGTTTACATTAGGAAAATGGCGGTAATAACCATTATGAATGATGACGTTATTAACGTCATCATTCATAACAGATGTCCTGATTGGTCACAAGGAACATATCGACCAATCAACTACGGCGTAATATAAACTACGTCTCGAATCTTGATTTAGGGTCGGAAAAAAAACCGGAAAAACGGGAGATTTTTTTTTTCTTCCCGAGATTAAAAAAGACGGAATTCCGACTTTAGACGAAAAAATCACATGCCTGATTGTCCAATACATTCTATGACCTTGTCTAACAAAGCTAGTATGTTCCTGCAACAAAGGCTTAGTGTGATGGTGCTTAGCTCCTCGTGTAATGCTTAACATGCTAGCCCGTTTAATGACACATTGACATACAAGCTAACGGGGGAAATGTATGCCCGTTAGCCTGTATGTCAATGTGTCATACAACTGACAGGGCAAAATATATTTTGGACAAATAAAACCTATGTGGATATGTGTAGTGTCAGTGCCTATTTCCTTCCAGGGTCTCTGCAGGTTTCAACATGTCAAATTTAAGACTTTTTTAAGACCATCTTGAAAATAATTTAAGACCATTTCACATCCATACGGACAAAAAAATACAAGGACAAAGTAAAATCAGAGGTCCAGAATGAATTTTAAGTATATAAATTCATTCACTGCTCTTTTATATTGGAAAACAAAATGGTTAAACTAACTAAATACACCAGGAGCTTCTCTAGTGTAAACTAATTGAAAAAAATATTAGCAAACATCGTAACAGCCAATTTTCAGATTTGCCATAGAAGTGTTTTCTTGCAAAAGGTGCAGGTGCTTCATATCAAGTGTTTTCATGTAACATCAACATCAGCAATGGTAGAAGAAAGCACAACAATATAATGTCTGTGAAAGGGACAGTTAGCATCCCCGCTAAAGCTAAATGGTTAACTTTGGCAATGTTTTTTCAGCTGTCAGAATGGAGCAAACCGATAAAAACATCTACAGTACTACCGTATATGCACAAAGTTGTGAAAAACTGTGTGTGCAGATAGAGTGATTATGGCTTGCAAGCCATCCATTCATCAATCCATTTTCTATCGCTTGTCCCTTTCGGAGTCTCAAACAGAATTTGGATGTGAACAATGTGGATAACATTCAAATGTGCTCATCTTATTTTGTATCTGCTGTGTATGGATACATTTTTACCTGTTTTTGTTACTTTGAAAAAATATTGCTAATACACCAATATTAGTTTTTATTTAGGCATGACAAAATGACATTGGCAAATCTCCATTGCTTTTCTCACCGCACAATTAGATGAGTGTAAACACTAAACAGGCAACCGCTTTTTATGCCGGTTGCTGTATAAACTTGGAGAGAAGATTAGCATACCGGTACCTGCCAACTTTTGAAATCAGAAAAATCTAGTAGCCAGGGTCCAGGGGCCGCAGGCCCCGGTAGGTCCAGGACAAAGTCCTGGTGGGGGGTTCAGGGGGCTTCGCACCCCGACGCAAAATGATTATTAGCATTCAGACAGGTTAAAATGTTGCTAAAACCATCACTTTTCTATCAGTCACAGTGACTTTTCAAAACAAAAATATTACAGCAAAAATCATATGGGTTGATTGACATGTTTATTCTGTAAGCTAACTTCAATAGTTTGAAATTATTTTGACAGTTAATGCCAGTTATCCTGTCAACCTTTCACAAGACTTCAATTTGTTAATTGAAAGTATAAACAGTATAAACACTTTTTACAGTAAACAAATGGTAAAACAGTACTAAACAATTCCATAAAAAAAAAATTGGTGTCATTATTAACTTTCTGTCCAAGCTTGTATAATCTACTGCCTTGTTCAATTGTAAAAAATATTCTGTGCCTAAAATTCACATTTCTATCACAATTATCATACTGTAAACATGGTAAGCTAACTTCATTAAAATTAATAGTCCTGTCAATAGCATGGAATTACAATTCAAATGTAGTTTTTTTGTAAGCCTTTCAAAATAATTCAAAATATGAAAAATTAATGAAAATTAATTTAAGCCATCAGACACTTGAAAAGTGGCACATGACATCTCTCATGTAATCATTTTAACTTTTCAACAGAAATAGCACTGCAAAAATATTAAGGACATACTTCTGTATTTTGGTAGTTATGCTGTCAACATTTAACAAGATTTCTTCAACTTGGACTTGAAAGCATAAATAGTATAAACACTTAACAGTATAACAGTACTAAACAATTCCAATAGATAACATTGGTGTCATTGCCTTTTTGTGGCTAAAATCCACAGTTTTACATCGTCATAATCGGTGCTGCCGTCAGTCGACATGCTAAATGGTTCCGTCTTCATGACATCGGCGATACTTTTTGAGGATTCTGTTCCAAGACACTGAATAATGTTTGATGTTTTGGTTCGACCACATCCATATTTTTTGGCGATTTTCGAGTCGGGAAACATTTTCCGAAATAACTGTCCCATGTGATCAGCCAGTGCGATTGGAAGTCCGTGCTCAATTATTGCCTCCGTAAATAAAACTTCGGCATTTATCACATCCAAAGAATCTGTTTGGGCGACGAAAAACGTTGAAAGTTTTCCACTTGTATCGCTAGCAACGGCATTAGACTTGTGTTTTTCTGTCCCAACGTGGTCTTTTACATCGCTAATTCCTCCGTGTCCGATCGAAAAATCTTGTCTGCACAAGGTGCAATTCGCGTAGTTTTCACCCTTTTTGGAACGGATAATTATTCCCGGATAGGCTTTTGAATATTCTTCACGGAATGACTGCAGTTTTCTTTTCGGTTTAAGACTCGTTTGCGATTTTTCTCCGGCTGATTCCATGATCGTTCGCTCGTTTGGAAACAATGGCAACTGGTGCCTCTTGCTTGGCAGCGGTGCTATAAATAGCCTCACGCATGGCATTCGGAATGGCTCGATAGGAAGTTACGGGAAGCAGTGTCGATTGTCATTGTTGTTACGCGATTTCGTGAATAAAACTTTAAAAAAAAAAAAAAATTTAATTAATGAAAAAACATATTTTTTATCACTGCAACCGTAACCCGGAATAGGTTGATGAAAACCGTACTAATTACGGGAAAACCGGAGTAGTTGGCATGTATGGATTAGGCAAGAGAAGCTGACCTGAAATTATCGGAACAAATAAAAGAAATAATATAAGAGAACTATGTTTTCTTTAATAGTTTTACTGCTGAGTACACTACTAGCACAGATAAATGAGCGTGTGCTTACTGTATGTAATAGTATGATTTCACACTAAACATCTCATATTGATCTCCTTCGCCAATTGGCACCACTTAACCCACATAACACTCCTTTGGGGGGTTACGTTTATCTTTGTACAGTTGTGCAAGTGTTTGTGGCGTTTCAGCATCTTTTGACACAAGACTTATTTTTGACTGTTACATTACCATTCCATTCACTTTCACCGTCATGTTTACAAACGCTTCCCTCCTCGATGGCTGCACATCTGAGTACTAAACACTTTATACGTTTCCATCCACCGGGTTCAACTATGCATTAAATTGATCGTTCAGGAGACACAAATCGTAACTAAATAACTATGCAAGTCATTTGGCTTTGCTGTGGGCTGTCGTTAAGTTTTCTTCGCTGCTATGCTAACTAAGCTGTCAACATACAGCTGCGCGCGCACAGCAATAGCTGGTGGCGTTCGATATATTCTGACCAGGCAGCACTGTTAGTTCTGCTGTGTGTTACGTTATAGCGTCCTCAAAAATCGAAACATTTCAAAGCGAGACTAAAGTGTATGCATGTTTTAAATAAAAGTAACGTCAATAGATTTTTAAGACCTTTCAAAATTGTATTTAGGATCTTTTATTAGATTTTAGGAGAATGTTAGACATTTTAAGGCCTTAAATGAAATTAATTGGATTTAAGACTTTTTTAGACTTTTTACGGCCCCGCGGATACCATGCCTTCTCAATATGCTGAAACGCTGAGGAAATGGGTTCCAGATCACATGATACAATAATTCCTCATTGGTGTTGCATTTAGTGGACTACATGTACCAAGTTATATGGCAATCTGAAACGTGAAACATTTGAAACAGAAGCCTATAGACATACAGTACCTTGGTAAAATGTCTCTTTAGTTTTGGCGTACATTAGGCTGCTAAGCATGATCTACTTATTTTCACCAGTATAACCATTGCTAGCGTTGGTTGTAGTTGGTTTTAGTCTTTGTTTTCTGATATTACTGAAAATAGCCATATGATTGCCATTTGTCTTGATATTGTATGCAGGCATGATGTACTTCTTCCTGAAAATAGCATAATTGTTGTGTAAAATGTGTTGGTTCGAGATTTGTTATTGACAAAACGCTTGTCTATTCAGCTATTAAGGTCCCAGCACCTCAACTCCCAGTAAGAGGCAGTGGAAGTTTGAAGTTCCTCGGAGTGGCCCAGCTGGATTCAGCTGCATATCTGGCAACCTCAGTCGGGGAGAGGAGGAGGGGACTAGAGAATTTTGACCGTGATTGCAGTACAACTTCTAGCCACATTATTACATATGGCTCCCTTAAAATATACTATAACGCGGTTCAAACTCAACATTCTTTGAAACATTCAAAGCATTCACTCTTTGATTTTCCATTGCTTCACATGCAGGCTATCTTATCTGAGCTAGCTCTGAAAACTTCACCACTCCAAAGCCGGCATAAACGCAAGTATGGGTTTATTTAAAAATGGCACACTTCTCTTGGAGAGGTTGTCCCTGCTAGAAGGCCGTGTCCAGCCGTTTGAACAGAATAATAAGATACATTAAGACAGCATGAACACGCCAGTTAGCGCAGGCTGCACTAGGCCTATTAGCGGGGCCAACGTGGGACGTGAACAAGTCAGTTAATGTGGGATGCACTCGGCTGTACTAGGCCTGCTCGCCAGCTAACCATGGTGCCCTGGAGAGCGGCCATGTTAGCTGTTTTGTACAAAAATCTAAACAAAGTAGTACTTTGGTTAGAAGATTGGCAAAATTCCGCAATATAGCGAATGTCTGGGGTCCACAAATACCACATGCCATGCTCACCCTTTAGAGCACTGCTGTAACTTTCTGGCAATAAACCTAAAGAATATAGGTTTTCTCAGGTTATTCTACGTTTACATTTACACACTATGTTGTTACACTTTATTAAGCATTTCTTACATATTCAATATTTTTGCACCTTCATTTTTAAGACGCTATTAAACGTTCAATGGGAGTTTAGAATCGTGTTTATATTGATTGTTTTCCGTGGTTGTGTTGACATTTCCTTCCTGCCTTGAGAGGAAGGTTACATTTCAGTTAAAAATGTTTACATTCAATATCCATATTTTCCATAGGTCGTCAAATATATCAAAAAAATATTGATATCGACCAACATAAAAACACTTCTATTTTCAGCAATATCGCCCAACCTGAATCAATGATATTGTCATCAACATGCATTACCGCGATAGATTAACGGGGACTATGTGGAGAGGGTCTCTAACTTCAGGTTCCTGGGCATCCAGATCAAGAAAGACCTGTCGTGGAGTGCGAACACCTCAGTGACCATCAAAAAGGCACAGCAGAGACTTTACTTTCTGAGACTCCTCAGAAAGAACCACCTGTCACAAAAAACTGCTTGTGTCTTTCTATAGCTGCTCAATAGAGTTTGTTGACATACGCATGTGTGTATGGTATGCCAGCTGCACAGTGGCAGAGAGAAATGCACTTCAGAGGATCATAAAAACTAACCTGACTCTCGCCAGATCCTTGTAGTTCGCTGAGCTCCACACAAGGATCTGGGCTCGAGGGCATTCCTTCAAGATAGCAAAAAGTAATGAACCAATCAGGATCGCCGGGCGGAATTTCATAGATGTGACGTAGCGCCGAAGCGACTGTTTGATTGAAACAACAATGGCGGCACGGAGCGAGGAGTCGTACGCTGACATTGATTCTGCTATTACAACTGTTTTGCGACATCGATCGTCTGACATTGCTGCGTTGTTTCAATAGGCTGCTAAGCATGATCTACTTATTTTCACCAGTATAACCATTGCTAGCGTTGGTTGTAGTTGGTTTTAGTCTTTGTTTTCTGAGATTACTGAAAATAACCATATGATTGCCATTTGTCTTGATATTGTACGCAGGCGTGATGTACTTCTTCCTGAAAATAGCCTAATTGCTGTGTAAAATGTGTTGGTTCGAGGATTGTTATTGACAAAACGCTTGTCTATTCAGCTATTAAGGTCCCAGCACCTCAACCCCCAGTAAGAGGCAGTGGAAGTTTGAAGTTCCTCGGAGTGGCCCAGTTCATCCACATGCGAGCGAGGAGTCGTGCGCTGACATTGATTCTGCTATTGCAACTGTTTTGCGACATCGATCGTCTACTGACATTGCTGCGTTGTTTCAGTACAAGTTCTCTAACTTTTCGCTCTGTCGCTGTCCAATATGTCGGCTGTTCTGTTTTGGATTTCCCAGCGTCGCTCTCATCAGCGTCACGGGTTGATTTCCATGTGAGTGGTTGAAGTAGCACGTCATTCAAGATAACGGACAAGTGGTTTGTCCAATCACATACAATTTTTTTTTTTAAGAGGCCCCGCCTTCTGAAATACATCTCCTATTGAAAAGTCCCAGATCCTTGTGTGGAGCTTAGCGAACTACAAGGAAATGGCGAGAGTCAGCTTACATAAAAACTGCCATGAGGATCACTGGCTGCTCTCTGCCCTCCCTAGAAGAACTGTACAGTGCCGAGTGCCTCGAAAAAGCCCAAAACTTCATAAGGGATCCATCTCACCCCGGACATAAACTTTTTGAACCGCTGCCCTCGGGTAGGAGATACAGGACAATAACATGCCGGACAAACAGGTTCAAGAACACTTTCGAGAGCAATAGTGTTGCTGAAAAGGGCATAAAAAAGGACTGTGCATGTGAACTGTGTGCTTGGTATTTCATGTTTTTTATGTATTATTTTTATCTATTTATCTTCGTACCATGTTCTTATGTTTTGTATGTGTCTTTATGAATATGCACTAAATAACTTTGCTTGCAATTTCGTTGTACAATGACAGTAAAGATCTATTCTATTCTATTGTAGGACAAACGGACATGGTTTTTTTGCCTATCATTTATATTGCCCATTGGTAGTGTTCCCAAAGTCGTGCCATGTTGCTACAGACACATTATTATTACAAGGAAACTATGTTGCTGCAGACTAGGGCTGGGCAATATATCGAATATACTCGATATATCGTGATATTCGAGTATACGTTCTCACGCAGTTGATTTTATCTGCGGGCATTACAGTACAGGCGTTTCTCACTCTTTCTTGTCTCTCCTTCTCACAGAGACAAAACAAGCGCACCTTCTTACATACGTCATATACTGTCGCGCGTGCAACGTCATACGGTAGCAGAGAGGTAGCAGCATGGGTAACGTAAGCTGTGGTGCTAACAGCACGGGGTGCATCCTCTGGCGGTGGTTTGGCTTCAAGCGGAATTATGTCGAACAGACAACCGCAATATGTCAAGTATGCGGCAAAAGCGTTGCTACAAAAAGTAGCAGCTGTACTAATTTGTAGCATCATTTGAAAAGTCACCCGGTAGAGAATGAAGAGTGCTTGAAACTTCGCATGTCAACATCTCCGTTCGGTGCCACACCAACAAAATGCCGAAGCAACCATTTCCAGATCAACACCGTATGAAAAAAATAGTCAACAACAGAAGGAGATAACATCCGCAGTGACCTACCACATAGCAAAGGACAAACACTATTTGATTTCCTATTATGCAGCTCATTTTTATTTGACAGTTATTGAAATATCTTGTGTGACATCATGCACAAAAGTGCACTTTATTTGTTTTTAACTATTGTAGTGGTGTTCTGTACAAAAAGTACACTTTAATTTAGTGTTGTTTTGATATGTCAACTTAGTGACATCATGCACAAAAGTGCACTCATAGCTTGTTTTAAAATGTCTGACAATCTTGCACTTTCTGTTTTGGAAATGACATGAATGTTTGTGTCACTGCTTAAAAACAGTTTAATAAATACAGTTTTGGTAAATTGACTTAGTTGTGATTTCCCTCTCTGCATGAAAGTTTAAAATGAGCATATATTAATGTAGTATGAACAAGAATGTTTTAATGTAGACACATAGAATCATCATACTGCTGTGATTATATGCATCAAGTGTTCATTCAAGGCTAAGGCAAAATATCCAGATATATATCGTGTATCGTGACATGGCCTAAAAATATCGAGATATTAATAAAAGGCCATATCGCCCAGCCCTACTGAAGACACATTCTTATTACAAGGAAACTATGTTGCTGCAGACACATTCTTATTACAAGGAAACTATGTTGACAACCGCGCAGTGATGTTGCAGCAGGGATCTCTCCCCTCCCCCCCCTTGAACAATAACGGCAGTGCAAAGCTTTTCGCTGCTCCACCATTGTACCAAACCACGGTCCGCCACCACCTCCACAGCGTGCGAGACAACACACTGTAGTCCGCCTTACCTATACTGTGCGGCAGCGCCGTGGGTAAAGCCAAAGTAATTGCCGGTAGCCATTTTGGCATCTTCACCAAGCCGGCCGGGCACTGCGGAGGACACACACACACACACACACAGCGTTAAGCTAAGCTAACTGCTAGCATCAAGCTACGCGGAACTACAAAACTGTCAGCCGTTATTTCGACAATGTTTCTCCGAAAGTGGAATTTGTAAATATTGATGCGTTCGAGACACTCACCATAGGTGAAGGATACAACAGGGCATATAGGAATCATTGGTTTCGTATGTTCTACCGACGATTGAGGAGGTCAGCGTATTTGTATTACATGTCGTATCCGGAAATGGCGTATTTACGCATGCGCCGATCATTCCTACAATATGTCAGCCAGCTCGCCCACATATAGACACTGTATGTATGTATATATATATGTATAGATATATATTCATAGATAGATACTGTATGTTTATCAGGGGCGCCGAAAGGGGGGGGGGGGGGGGGAGGAGACGGATTCTAGGGGCCCATGATGGAGGGGGCCCAGAGAGGCCCCTAATGATGATGAAATTATAATACAGAAAAAATAATGACACTGTGTTGGGGGCCCTGTAAAGATTATTTTCATGGGGCCCAAAATCCCTAGCGGCACCCCTGATGTTTATATATAACAAGTTAAAGTACCAATGATTGTCACACACACACTAGGTGAGGCAAAATTATTCTCTGCATTTGACTCATCACCCGTGATCACCACCTGGTAGGTGAGGGGAACAGTGAGCAGCAGCGATGGCCGCGCCCGGGAATCTTTTTTGGTGATTTAACCCCCAATTCCAACCCTTGATGCTGAGAGGTAATGGGTCCCATTTTTATAGTCTTTGGTATATATATATATATATATATATATATATATATATATACACATATTTATATATATACATACATATATACTGTATATACATACATATATATATATACATAAATATACATACACATTATACATATATATACACATATATATATATATATACATATATATACATACCGTATATATATATATATGTATATATATATACATATATATATATATATATACATATATATATATATACATATATATATACGCACATATATACATATATATATATATATACATCCATCCATCCATCCATCTTCTTCCGCTTATCCGAGGTCGGGTCGCGGGGGCAGCAGCTTAAGCAGGGAAGCCCAGACTTCCCTCTCCCCAGCCACTTCGTCCAGCTCCTCCCGGGGGATCCCGAGGCGTTCCCAGGCCAGCAGGGAGAGATAGTCTTCCCAGCGTGTCCTGGGTCTTCCCCGTGGCCTCCTACCGGTCGGACGTGCCCGAAACACCTTCCTAGGGAGGCGTTCGGGTGGCATCCTGACCAGATGCCCGAACCACCTCATCTGGCTCCTCTCGATGTGGAGGAGCAGCGGCTTTACTTTGAGCTCCCCCCGAATGACAGAGCTTCTCACCCTATCTCTAAGGGAGAGCCCCGCCACTCGGCGGAGAAAACTCATTTCGGCCGCTTGTACCCGTGATCTTGTCCTTTCGGTCATGACCCAAAGCTCATGACCATAGGTGAGGATGGGAACGTAGATCGACCGGTAAATCGAGAGCTTTGCCTTCCGGCTCAGCTCCTTCTTCACCACAACGGATCGATACAGCGTCCGCATTACTGAAGATGCCGCACCGATCCGCCTGTCGATCTCACGATCCACTCTTCCCCCACTCGTGAACAAGACTCCGAGGTACTTGAACTCCTCCACTTGGGGCAAGATCTCCTCCCCTTCACTTCACTTCACCCTTTTCCGGGGTATATATATATATATATATATATACACATATATATATATTTACACATATATATGCATATATATATATATATATATACATATACATACATATATATATATATATATATATATATATATATATAAAATAAATATATATATATATATATATATACATACATATATATATACATACATATATATATATACAAAACCCGTTTCCATATGAGTTGGGAAATTGTGTTAGATGTAAATATAAACGGAATACAATGATTTGCAAATCATTTTCAACCCATATTCAGTTGAATATGCTACAAAGACAACATATTTGATGTTCAAACTGATAAACTTTTTTTTTTTTTTTTTTTTTGCAAATAATCATTAACTTTAGAATTTGATGCCAGCAACACGTGACAAAGAAGTTGGGAATGGTGGCAATAAATACTGATAAAGTTGAGGAATGCTCATCAAACACTTATTTAGAACATCCCATAGGTGTGCAGGCTAATTGGGAACAGGTGGGTGCCATGATTGGGTATAAAAACAGCTTCCCAAAAAATGCTCATTCTTTCACAAGAAAGGATGGGGCGAGGTACACCCCTTTGTCCACAACTGCGTGAGCAAATAGTCAAACAGTTTAAGAACAACGTTTCTCAAAGTGCAATTGCAAGAAATTTAGGGATATCAACATCTACGGTCCATAATATCATCAAAAGGTTCAGAGAAACTGGAGAAATCACTCCACGTAAGCGGCATGGCCGGAAACCAACATTGAATGACCGTAACCTTTGATCCCTCAAAAACCGACATCAATCTCTAAAGGATATCACCACATGGGCTCAGGAACACTTCAGAAAAACACTGTCACTAAATACAGTTTGTCACTACATCTGTAAGTGCAAGTTAAAGCTCTACTACGCAAAGCGAAAGCCATTTATCAACAACATCCAGAAACGCCGCCGGCTTCTCTGGGCCCGAGATCATCTAAGATGGACTGATGCAAAGTGGAAAAGTGTTCTGTGGTCTGACGAGTCCACATTTCAAATTGTTTTTGGAAATATTCGACATCGTGTCATCCGGACCAAAGGGGAAGCGAACCATCCAGACTGTTATCGACGCAAAGTTCAAAAGCCATCATCTGTGATGGTATGGGGGTGCATTAGTGCCCAAGGCATGGGTAACTTACACATCTGTGAAGGCACCATTAATGCTGAAAGGTACATAAAGGTTTTGGAACAACATATGCTGCCATCTAAGCACGTCTTTTTCATGGACGCCCCTGCTTATTTCAGCAAGACAATGCCAAGCCACATTCAGCACATGTTACAACAGCGTGGCTTCGTAAAAAAAGAGTGCGGGTACTTTCCTGGCACGCCTGCAGTCCAGACCTGTCTCCCATAGAAAATGTGTGGCGCATTATGAAGCCTAAAATACGACAGCGGAGAACCCGGACTGTTGAACGACTGAAGCTCTACATAAAACAAGAATGGGAAAGAATTCCACTTTCAAAGCTTCAACAATTAGTTTCCTCAGTTTCCAATCGTTTATTGAGTGTTGTTAAAAGAAAAGGTGATGTAACACAGTGGTGAACATG